>NW_026460228.1:0-67200 GCF_021730395.1 Mercenaria mercenaria | reverse complement strand
AATCAATCTGTATGCCCTGGCCATGTCCCTTACCACTTAACAAAGATGTAATCAAAGGTATCCCTAGACTAGCAACCAACATACCTAAAAAGCCGCCATTTTGTTTTGTTTTTGTGTTAATTTAATCACTCCAGATCCTACTAGTTGCTTTCTTTGATAGGGGTAAGATATGGTGATACATATTTCTCTTATCTTAGCTACTGAAATTCTTCCCCCCGGGAGAAGAGAGGACCCATTGGGTCCGATCTACCATTCCCAAATAACTTACTGACACCAGTACTAGCCATCCAAAAGGCTCCAATGCCTAGAGGGTAATATTTTTGGAGATATTTCGCTGCCATTTGGGAAAAATTGTTTTTCCTAACAAACCCCCAAAGCTCCTAAAAATCCCCCATTTTGACCTTGCCTGGACATTTGTTTTTTTGAAATTTTAATTTCTAATCCCCTTTTATTTGCAACAGCTTTTTAATTTGATTAATTTGTGTTTTGTTAAAAGTAAAGGAAAATTTCCATGTAATTGTTCTGTTTAATCTAAAAGTATGTGGAATTTTATTATTATAAGCTTGTGCTAAATTTTTCTTTGTCCATCTGTAAGGTTAACTTTATATTCAATATAATTTGATACCATTATATATAATTTATATTTATTTTATTTAAACAATAAAAAAGTTTATTTCCAATAGTATTTATTTCAACTGTTTCCTCATATAATACAATTGCGTAAATACGATATCTTGCAGTGGGAAGTGTAGTTAACTTAATTGTTAATGTAATCTGCTTAGATCTTCTGTAGTTACTTCCTTTTTAATTCCAAGTTTTAAAAAGAACAAATCTATACAAACTTTGAAAATTAAATCTATTAAGAGAATTCCAGTAGTTGTTTTTTTTGTTTATATAATAATTAATTACATCATCATATATTCTTGATATACTGTTATATTCTGTTTTCTGGATAAAAAACACCATTACCAAATTTAAGACGACAGGGGCTCAAAGTGCAATTAAAATCATCATTTGCTGCATTAAGTTTTAAATGTATCTAATAAATGTGGATTATGTATTTTTGCATTACTTTTATCAGGTCGTTGTAAAAAACAAATACATGTTGTGGTTTTTTTACACCAGCCGTTAAATTTTAAAGTTGTATTAATCTTGTTTGTTGTCACTTGATTGCATCATCATTTTCCCCAAGTATGATCATCTTGCTTTTTGTAAATCTTTCAGAAATTAAATTAAGTCCAAATTCATTAAAAACCAAACGTGCACCATAGAATTAATTTTGTTACAATTACCCTACCTGGATCAGCGCATTAGCTCTAAAAATTAATTCATCATCATCTGTCAGCTGTAGTGTTATTTGAATTTGACTGGAGGTAAAATATTAGTTTCTAAACCCTGAAAAAATGATAATTATTTTTAAAGGAATTTTAGTTTACCTCAGACCACCTTCGATTAAAAACTTCCCAGTTAGCAAAAACCTTATTATATCCAGCTTGATCATTCCTGCTCTCGGCAACAGTAGAAGTATCTTAAAGAGATAAATTCATTTGTTTCCCGTTGTTTTGCATAATCTTCAGATAGTTCAACCAAACTCTTGCATTTAATACCTTATAAAAAATTATTACAATCATAAACAATTTTTCCATTTTGTTTAACCACTAACTGATCAATTAAGAAGCTGCATTATTAATTAGGGCAATTTGATCTCCACCACATAATTATTACCATTAGCAAGCTTATTTACTTTTAAAACTTTCTTCAAAATAACCATTAAACCCAAACAAAATTGAACTTCTATCATTAATTGTAAAGTGATATCCGTTTTTTTGTTGCTTAACATTATTTCCCAAGACCCGATATTAAAGCTGTATCTAATTGAATAGGAGTTAATTCATATCTTTCACAATTTTGTTTTGTTCTAAACAGTTATATTATATATTATTTTATTTTTTATTAAAGTTAAAACTTTAGTTTTTATTAAAGTTAAAACTTTTGTTTTATTAAAGTTAAAACTTTAGTTTTTATAAATTAATCTGTTAATACGTTACGCGTCCCCGATCCTGACAATAATCTATTTGTCTTATATTAATATCCTCCTCCTACTCCTTATTATTTTTTTTATTTTTTTACTGTTATTCTTTTCTTGTAATTCCTTAGCAATTAAATTACCAACAGCCGGAGGCAGGGTTTTTTTTTAAATTTTTCAAAATTTTATTTACAGCTAAATTTCCAACTTCTGTTCCCAAACCTTTTTTGTTCCACTTTCTAGTGCGGCTTTTCCCCGCTGTTTCTAATGCTTTTTTCCAGCTGTGCTAATTGAAGATGCAACTCCGCTTTAAAACAATTTCGTTAAAGTGTCAAAGATTACCTGTTCCGTGTATGATTTCTTCTTCGGGCTGAGCATCAACATAAATAAATTCCTTTATTTTTGTCATAAACTTTTTTGTACATTATAAAAACTAAAATTTATAATTTCATAATTAATTAATTTCTTTAAAATAGTGTAAAACTTGTTTCAACCCATTAAAATTAATTATTCTACCAAATACATCTGTAATATATATTTTAATTGAATTTTTAATATATTTATTAATTTCAGAAATATCCAACTCTTTGTGGTTCTTTTGTAAATGGATAAGCTCTGTTTAAATCTGCAGTACTTAAAGCATAATAAATCACTGAAAATACCATCTACAAGTGAATTATCAATAAGATCACAATGAATGTAAATTGTATCCACAGAGTTGTTATATTTGGTGTTGTAGTTCCCCATTCAGTATTTTCCAATTTTTTTTTTTCTCAAATTTAAGCCCAAAGTATGAAAAATTGGACATTCCTAAATCCAACATAAAATTATCTTTAATTGAAATCAAAATCTTTAAAAATCTTAAATTTAAATTCCAAAATTATTGGGGCAATGTCTGATTTATCAAATTCATAATCATCATTTTCTTATTATTTTCCCTAATATAATTATTAATATCTGTGTAACTGTAAGAACCATTTTAAAGATATCTTTCCATCCTTACCATTTTTATAACGAAAATTTTTTTATTACTTTCATCATAATATTAGGGCCCAAAAGTAGGTCATAGTGTTAATACTATCCAAACCAACAACATAAGTTTTGTGTTCATCTAAAATTAAAGAACGACTAAATCTAATTGTAAAATCACTCGGAGTATTTTTGTTATCATCTTTAACTGTTTCAGAACTTAATACTATTTTTTTGTCCTTGTATATTTAACTAAAATTTAATTCAAGAAAAATATTTTATATAACATTTCATGTTCTTTTGGTAAGAGTGAATTTATTTTTAATAGTTTTATCATTATGCTAATACCTTCATTTTTAGTTCTTCATTATTATTTCCAGCATTAATTGAACTACAAAATTTAAATCCAAGTCATTTAAACAATTCTTCTGGATTTCATGGACAAACGTCATAACCTTTTCCTCTAATTTCTTTTTTAAATTTCATAGATCTTTTATTGATAGGTAATCCGACTTTTCTGTTAATTCTTTAAATATTTTCCCAGAATGAATTGAAGGTTTTTTTATTGTTATATCTTTATTAATCAAATCAATAAATCATCATCTACTTCATATTTTAAATTAATTCTTTTCCAGTTCTTTGATCCTTAGCAATTAATTTGTTTTGACCTAAAGTTTATTTAAGTTAATAATTAAATTACCCTATTGTCCATTTGGTGAAACTTTATATGGGTTATGATATCTTATTCCTTGTCCATATGTAGAAGACAAAACCCAAGAAATGATTTAAACCCTTCTTGTACTTTAATAATTCGCCTTGTTCATATTTTAATTCTTTTGCTTCTTTTTGTTTATCTGAATCTTTGATCTTGATTTGCCATTATTGGACCATTTAATTTTTTTAAAATCTTCAGTAACACCATTTATTATACCTTCAAGATCTTTTTATTTTATTTTTTTAGATTCAAGTTTATTTGCATTTAAAGGGCAAACGTTTCAGACGTTTGTAATATCCATATTTATTTAAAACATTATCATCCAGAAAAGCATCTAAATCTACTGGGAGTTATTTTCTTTTCTTTGGTCTTGCTCCCAATTCTTCTGATTCTTCAGTTGTATCATCAGTTGTTTCAGTTATTTTCCCATCTTTTTCTTCCCTAATCTTCTAATTCCCGAAATTCATTCCCCAATCTATCGATGAAAACCCGGGTTTTAAACTTGTTGCTTTTAGATTCATTTGCATTCCTTTAGTTAATTCAGCAATACCTTGTGCAGATCTTCTGATATACTTTTTGGAAGTAGCGCTAATTGCTCCTTAATTCCAGGTAATGCTTTTTAAATGACTTGATAATTGTTCTTTTTGACTTTCTATTTTTTCAGTAATTTGGTTAAAATTTTAGTGTACATATCTCGATTTGTAGCTTTCTTAATTTTCTATCTCTTATTTTTTTCTCTAAGATCTCTCATCTTTTTCCCGACTAATTTTTTTTTATTATCATTCATTAAGTTTTGATTGTATTTATATATTAAAAATAAGATAATGTAAAAAAAAGTAAGATAATGTAAGATATTGTAAAATAATGTAAAATAATGTAATATTATATAAATGGAAATTCCAAATTATGATACAAAAAGTGATAAATCCAATAACTTTAAACAGTTATCCCTTTTATGCCCGATTCATGTTTTAGAATGTTAATATGTGGGTCTTCGGATCTGGAAAAACAATACATTAAGCATATACTTCGAAAACCTCTTATATATTATGATTTAAAATTTTACTTATATGCTAAAACCTAGAACAATCTAAATATCAAGATTTAAATTTAACCAATTAAGTCAAATTTCAAAAAAAAATTAAAGTAGATCCAAATGAAATACTTGAATATTCACTGATTCCAACCAAATTGAACCTTGTGAGAATCTTGAATCAGAAAAACAAAAAGTAGTAATATTTGATGATTTGTATGGGGAAGATAAAAAGGTTCAAAATGAAATATCAAAATACTTTATTCAAGGACGTCACAAAAACTGTTTGTGTTATTTATTTAAGCCAGTCTTACTATAAAACACCAAAGATATTCGTTTTTAACTGTTCACATTATATTTTATTTGAAAGTCCAGGTAAACGAGAAAATGATATGATTTGAATGAACAAAATTTTTAACCCTAAATCTTTTGCCCAATGCAACAAATCAAAAATATGATTTCTTTTATATTGACAAACCAAGGAAGTTTTTTAGAAAAAAACTTTCTGGTAATATATAATAATTATATAATGGGAGTTTTTAATAATATTGAACAAAAAATGAACCTGACAGTATAAAAAGTTAAATTTGATATTGATTTAAGTGATTATGCTACTAAAAAACAATTTAAAAAACTTAAAAGGAAAAAGGAATCGTATCTTCACAAAAATAAGGAACTTGATAAAACAATGAACAGAGCATTAGATATGGGAGGTAATAACCTTATAAACCTAGGGGACCCAGATAAAACCCCAAAGATGGGGTTTCAAGACGGTTTTATGTTAAAAAGTTCAAAGTGTAAAAATGACTATAATCTTGAAGATGTCAAAAGTAAAAACAAACACTAGAAGCAGAAGTAAGAATATTGAAGAATAACAAAAGACTTAAAAAACAATTCATTATTAATAGTTGAATTACAAGATAAAATTGAAAAAGAAATGAAAGCTATGGTTGATTCTATTAAAGAACTTTAAGAGAAATCTGATTTGACAGATGATAACATAAAAAAAGTATTTAAACCAATTTTGAAAAGTTATACAATCAAGTTCAAGAATTTTAAAAAATAGTATGATTAAACATGAAGAAATAAAAGACAAGATTATTGAGGCTGAAAAAGTTACAAATATGTATCAGTTAGAAATCAGACAGAAATAAATAAACTAAATACTGAAACTGAAATAAGAATAAAAATTTTTTAGAATTAATTTCAAATAAACTTGCAGAATTAAATCTGAACTGGAAAAGGCAGCTTCACAAAGAGGTGATGATCATGAACAGCATTAGATAACCTTAAAAAGGGCTCAATTCTAAAATAGAGACTTTAAAAACAAATTCGAAAATTGGATTAGTATTGTTGACAACCGTCATAATTTAAAGTATGCAGACTTAAGTAATATTTCAAAAAAATTACAAGAAGATATTAATGAAATTTTAAAGCTAAAGTTGAAAAACATAAAATGAAATGACTTTGTAGTTGAAAAATCATTAAACAAGGAGAATCAATCACTGCTAATACTAAAAGCAATTAACACAATTAATGATCAGCTGGAAAATTTTAAGAAACAACTTCGGAACTTGATTAGTACTGTTGACACCACGCCACAATTTAAAGTACCCCGGAATTAAGTCACTTCAGGTTTATTACAAAAAGATATTAATGAATTTAAAGATAAATTTAATGATCAATTAAAAAAATAATAACTGACTGGACTCTGTCGTTGAAATATCAGCTAAACAAGGAGAATCAATCACTGCTAATACCCAAGTAATTTCTACTAATACCCAAGAAATTACAAAAGTAAAAAATTTATTTTCTAAAACAAGAAACACAATTAGCTAGAACAAAAGGCTTTGTTGACAATTTATCTGCTTCTGAAGTTGCTACAACAAAACGACTTGATGATTTAGCTGAAATAATTTCAACTTAAAAAGAAAGACAAAAATAGAAAAAAGATTAGAGGAAGTGGGGCATGAAGTGTTTTTCTTCGAATACTAAATAACAGTTTTTTATGCTTACATAAAAATGAAAAAAATATTTTAACCGTCATGGTGCTTGGATATATTCAACATATGAAAATCTGATCGGTCTGAACTATTAAATGCATTTGAATTAAAACCTGGAATTTTGTAGATTATAAAATTTTATTCAAATAAAAACCCAAAAAAATAAAATAGTTGTACCAGATGTGCTTTTGGGGGTGTGTTTGTGGTCGAAAAAAAACCGGAATTTATATAATAATATTAAGATTTATTAACGGGTTCGAGCCCTATAGGTGAACCGTATAAACCGACAAAAGCCCAATATCACATTTTATATTTAGTGGTGGAATTTAAAGATGATGATCTAATTTTAGTACAATTATCAATACGTAAATATAGCAGCTGAGGACTATGACACTGATCATTAAAAATCTATGTATAAGAAAAAAATTAAAATTTATTTAACCCCAAGGGACAATGTTTGACATTCATCGTTATAACGATTCAATATCTACAGAAGTAACATTTACGCTTATGATGGATAGTTACATCAGATTCTACATATCGGATGAACATATATTTAATGAACCTCAATTCGTAAACAAAATTTTAAGTTAAAAAAATTAAATTAAAACTTTAATTAATTAATGTGTTTTTTTTTAACTGGAATAATAAAAATAATGGGAATATTTAATAATATAAAAAGAAAGCGTATGTTCAATCATGCTATGCCTATGGCATACTCAAACGATTGAGTGATTTTCATAACATAAAAGTATTATGATATTCAATCATTTGTATACCTACAGCATACCAAACGGTTGAGTGATTTCAGTTGTTTGTACTAAAATTCTTTTAATACTTGTTTAATAGTTGTTAAAAAATGCAAAAGCCGTGTTCTGTACATTTATTTTAACCCCGACGCCCGTAGAATTTATTACGGCACACCCGACGCCGGGGTGAACCATTAGTCTTTCCTAAGAGACCATCTGTAGGGTCAAACCCTACAGCTGGTTTTTCCAATCATCAAACTGCCCGGTTTTGCAGCCAGAATCACCTTCACCCCATTGTTCGTTGCCTCCCGAAACCTTTGAAACTAGAGACAAGAACGAAGTAAGGCAAATTTAGTGCTATTACAACATTGACGGAAGAATTCTTTATGTCACAACCAGTCAATGTCATAACAGCAGGCTGTAACCGTTAACAGACAAGGCGACCAGTACACAAAACCCTACTGCAAGCTACCTTTAAACAGACAAGGAAGCGTCAGATCGATTCCGGAAATAAGCCCTAACACAACACGACTCAATGATATAAAAGTTGAAACCCGGTTTATATAGTGTATATTCTTTATTATAATAGTGTTATGGTTTTGAAATTACATAATTTTATTTTCATGTGTTATCATTTATTCAATTACTTTTGTTTTTAAATAAAAAACTCCAAAGTAATTTTAATTTTTCCAATATTAATTAAAATAATTTGTATGAATTTTATTATCAAAGGGAGATATTACTTGTTTTTTTTTTAATTTTTAATTATTAAAAAGGGGATAGATTTATAAATAACCTGACCTGTTATATTTGTTATATTTAGCATTTGGGTTTTCCCGGTCTGTGTTATTTTAGTTTGAAATTTTCTTGTTTCATGGATAATTATTAATGTTTTATTTGGGATTGTGTACATTTTGTGTCATTTTAATGTCTTTAACAGTTGTTTTTATCTATGTAGAAGGATTACAAAACCAAGGAAGTAAAAGAGTAATTTAAACAGAAAATAAATTGTGGTCTAAATTCAACCACTTTATATTTTACTTCCTGTATGTTATATTAGGCCAACTTATTCTACATTTGTCTCTGGTGTAGTGTGGAAATATTTTTAAATAAAACATGTGTTTTCTTTATTTTTTTAAAACATCTTTAGTTAAATCATCTTTAGTTAAATCAGAGGTTTTTTCTGGGTTTAAACCTGTGATTTTAAAATTGTCCGGCATTGACCAGTCCTGACCAAGGGTCAAAAGGTCAAATGAGGTTATACTGTTTTCGCACAAACAATTACTTTACTACTGGTATTAATATTCGATGTACTATACAATTCACATCTATTAAGCCTCTTTTAAGTTATGGCATCCATAGAACCACCATAAACAATTAGTTACAAAATTGTAGATGTAAACACACTTGAAGAGCGGTTACCAGCTCTTTTAATAGCCTAGTGTTATACCGGTTCTTATAATAGCCTTATGTTAATGGGCGAAGAAGTTGTTTGAGTTTATTCAAAGATATGAAGAGTATCATTTTCATGCTAATAGACTTAAAAAAACATAACATTTGCAGTTACCTAATATCTATATTTAAACTTTGATATCGCATGATTTTTTGTACATTGATAGTACATGTATTTCTTAACGCCCACACATTCCTGAAATTACTACAGCACATGCGTAAATCAGTGGAATAGAGATTTAATTGACAGCATAAGGTCATCTTAGAGAGAATTTGCACATTCAATACTATTTCATGAACAGACTTAGTCAAACCGAATTTGCTATTTTGACGTCATTGCGTCCGATGTTTTAGATCTGTCAGTTAGTACAGTCGAACTATATTCGCTAGAACTCGACGGGACAAGCAAAATTTGTTCGAAATATCAGTAGTACGAGTCACGTAAAATATATATTATATAGATATTATGCCTGGACCTGACGATGAGTTAGAGCCAAGATTAGTGAGTGGAAAATACGAGTTCAAGCAAACGACATTTGACTGTCTTAGTCTTTTTCCCCCGGTACTGTTAATAAAGACAACAAGCCTTTTTATTATTTTTAGCCTGAAAATGGAAGTTTTAGAAACATGAGAGAGTTAGCTTTCATAAATGAACAAAATATCAGAGCGTACGAAAAATTTAGCTCATTCTATAGAAATAACTTTAGTCTTTTTGAATTTGCCAGTCTCAAATTTAATAAATGTACACGACGTAATTTGTTTTACTTATCAGTTTCATAATTATCACCAAAAAAGTACAAGTTTATATTAAAAAGTAGCAAAATGGCGAAAATCTGACGTTTATAACAAAAATGCACTTATTGACTTTGCTCTGACCTTGTGCTGTGACCTTAATACGACCCTTAGAAGGCGACAGCCCCCACCCCACCCTGAAGGTTTTCCATTTTTTAAAAGTTAACAATGAACATGGCTGTCGGGCATTAACAAAAAATGCCATCAAAGGCAATTTCTAGGCCTCTTTTTCGGATATATTGGCAGACTAATATGTAAAATGTTGTTTGGAACTTTCCTATACAAATGGAACATCTTTTTGTCCAAATCTTTACATAGTCAGTTTTAATAATGCACACATATGCTCATTCCTTCTATAAACAGCAAACTATAATTTAATATCTGTAATTTATTAATTCTTGCATCAAAGAAAATCTGTCCTTATTTTATCAGCACTGTAACATGTGATTTATTGCTTTTTATTGACAGTATGCTGGTAAACAATTACCATGTAATTGGAGTCACCTAGCTTGCGAGTTGTTTCTACTCTCTCTGTGGGTATAGTCCGTAAACTGGGTGTCTGCTTGTAGAGCACAATGCGCAATGCCTAACTTCTGCTGCCTAACTGGGATATCACGCCGTTGTAACGTAACACTGTATAGACACGTTATACTGAATAGTCCTAGAACTATATGTGTAATGCTTAGTGCCAAACGAGGAAGATATTAATACCATTTATCACGTCTTTAGCTTGTATATAGCGACAAGAGAGCATACCACGAACTCTCGCACCCGAAGCGGACATGATTTGTCGAATAAAGATGTAATAATGTATGATGAATAGTAATAACAATCATGATGCAATCATATGAAAATGTTATGATCGGTGATAATGCCACAGAGAAACATTCGTTGGGCGTTCAATCCACGTCGCCTTTTCTGTTTTTAAATTTTGTTATATTCCCGACAAAATTCATCTGCCTCTCTCTTTATTTGGCCACTGTGAGGTCCAGCCAAACTAGTTTGTAGTACTTATCTTCCCTCATGTTTCCTGTTTTGACTCATCAGTATGTAATTGATTTCTGTTCACGTTTTACTTGAAGGCCAGTGTAGCGTTTGTCCTTTTCTGAAATACTTAATTTAGTGGCTAAATACTTTTTTTCGGCGAATGAGATACTTTTGTGACTTTTGCCTTTGAAGTGTGTGTCTTCCTGAAACAGAACACATTTCCGTTTCTCCCTCAAACTCTACCGCGTTTGTTTATAATACGTAATAATATTTATAATCAGTCACCTTTCACAACAATTAAACAACATTCTTTTTGCAAAAAAATCCAATCAATGGTATGTATGAAAAGTTTGTGTGTATTATTGTTTTGTATTTGCTTAACAATTTATAGATATTTGGTGTTGCGAAGGGTATTGGCGGGTGTTTAAGCAGACAAATACCTCTTTCACTCACAAGTCTTTAAAGAAAGTGGAACCAGGAACATTGATGAAAAGAAACTATAAAACTCTAACAATTCTTTTAAAATATTACTGTTCGCAAAAATATGTTTATATTAACACGTCGATGTTTTAAAATCGACAGAGTTCTTGCTGCTTGATTTTGGTAAAAATGATCTTTGGCGCAAAATATAAGTTTTTGTGGAGATTACATGTAAATGTTTGTATAAACTTGACCAAACAGGTTATGATAATTAATTTTGAAACCTGCCTCTAGCACCAGACTGGCTGTCCTTTTAGCATATTCATAAATTTAACCAATGGTAAACTAGCATTCTGAGACGTGTCTCTATATTTAATAGAGTCAGGGCTTGGACAATGGTTTTCAGTAAACATAGGTAGAAACTACACACATATCTTATGGCTTTTAATTAAATACAAACTGTACATTTGGTCAATCTGGAAACAATCTTTGTTATGCTTTGAAATGTTTCATTGATACCTCGAGTCTTTCTATACACAGGATATGTAACATCCGACGGAATCTTACCGATGATACTATAAATTCCCTTGTCATTCGCCTGGTTACCTCATGATTAGACTACTGTCTCGTGCCTTGTTGAGTGGTATTTCAAACACCACACTAGATAAATTGCAACATGTCTAGAAGACGGCAGTTTGCGTTGTCACCAGGACGTCCTGTCACAGTCGTATCATACCCGTACTGAAGGAACGCATCTGGTTACCCGTGAAATATACAGTACGGTACAAATTTCTGACCGAAACCCTTACGACTTTACATGATAAATCCCCTACGTATGAAGTGTATAGACTGTCAGAAACCTAAGATGACAAGACACGCTGTCATTGTTTGTGGTAAAATCTAGAGTCGTGATGTATGACAATCAGGGCTTTTCGTTCACTACTCCCGAGCTTTGGTCACGTCAAGATTATGGAAGCTGACGCACTGGTTGCTTTTAAAAACCTGCTTAAATCCCAATTCATTGTACAGCATATAGATATATTTTTTTTCATAATAAAGCGTAGAACAGTATTTCATCCAAAGGTCAGGTAAGTTTTAATTTGTTATATATGTTTGCCTTGTTTGTTTGTTTTTTTTTGTACTTTTTATATTTTTTCATGATTTATTAATAAAATAGGCTACTTCCATTGTTTCTTTTGAATTCATTATCATTTGTATTTTTGGAAGTTATGTCAAGACATGTAAAGCACATTTGAACGTGTTCACGTGTATGAAAAGAGTGTTATTTATAAATGTGGTATAATAATTTGTTATTCATGAATTTAACTTATAAGGGTGTATTTATCGTAAAATCAGACTTAGATAGTCTTTATTCTCCTGTTTAAAATAGGCGTATATTTCAACCAAGCACATTTGCAGCTCCAACTGTTTGGTATCCTTTGTCTGCCTCTACTATACATATTCCGCAAGCAAGAGCGCAAGGTTCTGAAAGAAAATTACGAAATGTCAGTAATACAAGCATAAAATTATGCTATTTACATGAATCCACACTATCCTGTAGTCTTGGGTCATGGATGTGGTTAAGAGAGGGACTTGGTGCGCACTATTAACCGTTTAGACAATTCCGAGGTGGTTCCCCTCTGTTTTGTCCGTTGCTATATTATACCTATATATTTAAGACTTACACGTTCATACATACACTGCCGTAGGATTTCCTTTTCGGAGGCAGTTTTAGTTTTGTTTTAATATATGACATTACTGACTTGTTATGTCAATGCATTTATGCTGTAGACAATAATTCGGGTACGGGTGTGACTAGCCCAGTGAAAGAATTATACATTCTGATTGGTCAATAACAAAGTCAGTTATATAATAAGATTATTCTAACAATAAATTGATATGTGTTATTGTATTTGGCCCTTGGGGCTGGATAACAAGAGACGTATACATTCCTTGATCAAGCGCTACAGTTAAAATGACCCCCTTATCATATACTTCCAATTGTTGTTTGCTTTCAGTTTTGGTGCCAAAAGTGATTACAAATTATGAAACACAGAACTATTTAATTATCGTGCACTAAATACTAATGAGGGCAGTAACACGGAATCTAATTTTCATATTTTGTGATACGGGTTTTGAATTCTTTAAGTGCGTGTTTTAACATAGGTATATAATACAATATGAGTCATGAGACTACAAGTCAGAGATTAATAAAACACAGAGGGAAAACTGATTCAGAAAATGTTTAAGAAATGGAATCATTGTACTTGTGGCTACAAATGCAAATGTATTTCTGTATTGAGAACGGCTGCCTGATGTTTATTGTTATTGCCCCTACCTGGTTCATTCTCTCCTCTTTTGGCCAGTTTGTTGTCATGTTTTGGTATAAGATCCATCCATAATGTCTTGTAGTCTGCACAGAAATCGCCAATGTTAGAACCAGCTCTCAAACGGATTTCGTCATTGCTAAGAATTTTATTTTGCACTTCTGCTGTGTACGTTAATGTCAAGTCTGTTTTCCCCTGAAAGAGACGTATGCCTAGCTGATTTTTGTTTTGCTACTTTTAAGATTTCAAATGGTTGAATGAGATATAAAACCTACATTGCTAGGGTTTAAAACGACATAGTTTAAGATTAGTGAAGCACAGTATTCTTCCTGTTGTCGGTTATTCAGCTGTAAGCAGCCGTCCCATCTTACACGCTATGTGTTCCAGTGCATTGGAACAATTAACAAGCTTTTTGTTCCAGTGGATTTGGGCATCTTACGAGCTAACTGTTCCAATGGATTGGGACAAACTATACCAGATATAAATCTGGTATAATAACTTAAAAGCTATTTTTGTAATTCTGTACATTAGGCATCTTACGAGCTAATTGTTTTCAATGTTACAAGATAATTGTTCCAGCCAGTGTATTTTGATATCTTGCAAGCTATGTGTTTCATTACACTGGGACATCTTACATGCTATGTGTTCTAATGGATTTGGTCATCTTACAAGGAATGGACCATAGTTAAATAGATAGTCTATATGGAACATCTTGTGTGAGTTTTTATGTCTAAATACTGTTTTGACTGTCTACTTGACGTTCAATGGTAAAAGTGTTATTGTAAGCGACTCGGCTGTTTAGACAGTGATGATAGATTTTTCTTGCATAATTATCATTAATCTGCAAAAGGTCGCCGACATAGAAAATCATTTTTTCTCTTTCATACAGTTGTGAATGAATAAACGTCTTGATTTTTAAATGACGCATTCATTCATAAATGGTATTATAAATATGTATGTAATAAATAATGCAATTCGCAGTGCGAGAGTAATTTTATATTCCGGCATGTATTACGAGATGTTTGAAAACTATTGAAACGCCTCTCTGGTATGGCCGAGTTTGACAAAGGCTTGACAACCCAAATTATCAATTAAATTAATTCTTGGTTTCTATATGCATGCTTCCAGATGATCATATTAATTTTGAAATAACTACAAATAATCTCTTCTAGCAACATATTAAATCCAGATATTATTGAATGCATGACATATCATATTTCTACAATATATGTATAATATATCAATTATTCAACTTACAAGTTTGTATATACTAGGAGTAGCAAATGGTACTGGTGCGTAGGTAAGGAGACACACTTCGTGTTCAATATCCTTAAACACGACATATTTCTGTAAAATGAAATACATTTATATTCATGCTAATCATGAACAACAGTTTGCTTGTTTATTACAAAAACAAATGCACAAGAACACTTCAAATCAACAAATACAGCTTAGATGTTATGAAATTCGCTCATGACCAACCTTTCGGTTCAAAAAACATTAACTGAAAGGTGGCTGGTGAAAAACGTTAAGGAGAAACATAACAAAATTACATGGCTACTTAGCATATAAGAATCTAGCTTCTAATCTTTTCAGTTTTTACTATATTTCAGATGTTATCAAATTCATAACGAAAAAAGACTAGCGCGATACCAATTACATATTTTAGCACTTCCATAAGTCATATCAAGTTTTCCTAAAATGCATTTGTACGTTTCATATTTACACTAGAACAACAACTTAAAGTAACCTTATAACCTTATTTTGAACAATTTTAAAATTGTTTTTCAGTTTCTGTGTTACAAAAGCCGGGACGAAAGTCTAACAGAAAAAGGAAATAAAAACAAGTCTGATATAAACGTAGAAGTAATATATAGGCACAAACATACATGGACATGGAAGACAACAGGACACAGCTGGCAAAGCCACCACTTTGGAGACTTTAATCTGTTTTTCGGTATTTCGGACCGCTTTGATAAAGGTTTCTCTCCTCCCTTCAAGTCATTTTAAGCATTAGGTAAAGAAAAACTAGACATACCGTATTGAAATCATGAAAGTTGACTGTGGGAACAAGGTATTCATGCGCAGGTGTTTGGCTGACTGTTATGGCCACTGTATTTTCCTCAATATCATGCACAATGTCTTGTGCTATATCTGCTCCATCATGTCGTTTGATTAGACGATGGGTCTGAAAATTGGTTGGTAACATAATGCAATTATTAATATAGATATAAAGATATATCTTATAACAAGCTGGTTTATATTTTAACAGGGCTTAAAACTAACCTGGCAGTAACTGTAGTAGACAAAGGAATTGGTATTTTTAAAGGCGGTCAATCACATTTAAGCACCATTTTATGACATTTTTCATTTTTAGTTATTCTGTTAGAGATTAATTTAGTAAACATCGAGACCCCTTACATAGAGTTACATCCCTGTTTTAATTAACTGTGTGTTTTATTATTTTCATAACATTTTGTGATTACGCCCTTTTAATTAGGAAGTATTCAAAAAGTGGACTATTCCTTTTAATTTCCGTGTAATTTCATTTAAATTTTCTTAACTGCATTTGATAGATATTGGAATATTTCAACAATCTGAACAAAGGCAAGTTTTAAAACGGTGGTGTAGCTTCCGAATTCGTTTATTTCTCGTCTACCCTGGTTGTGCAACCAAGACTGGTAGAAAGAGGTAATAATAACTTTACACATTTGCTTATCTTTTGATTTGTGGCTGAATTTAAATTTGACAACTGTAATATAGAAATTCTTATGTTCATATGATGTCTTAGGCAAAGCATATTTATTAGATTTATACATCTGCTGGGATACCTCTATTGCCCAGCTAGGATAAGAGAATCAAATTATTAAATAGATATATCGACCTTTTTGAAAATCTATCATGTATCAAACACCCAGTGAACACAAATAAGTGTAAACGAGCGAGCCTTTGTTAAACTTTCCAACAAATCCCTTACTTTATGAAAATCTGTTTAACCACCGTAAAATCTTAATATAACGTTCAAATTACTTTGAATTATTCTGAAATTACCGCCGAGATTTTGTTGCCCCAGACCGAAATTCAAGTTTTAGATCTCTCTATTCATAGCAGTGTGGTTCCAGTACCTAGTAATCTAGGAAGCCTAGCATAATAAGTCGTCAATGAACTTACCTCAAGTGCCCAAGATGCAGTCAAAGCAAAAATTGCTATAATCTGTGTGATACAAAGTATTCTGAAATGATATACAAAATATCATATAATCATTTATTTATATTTTAGATAATACGAATTTGAAAAAAACAAATCTGAAACATAACAGCGATATTACTTAAATGATGTTGATGATGATGATGACGGTGATGATAAATGATAGTAATAATAATGATAATAATGATACTAATTATACCTCATTATATATATAATAACAGAACTATTGAAAGAGATACAATGTTATGTATTTGTGATAATTCCCTTTTATACCTGAACATATTCCTATCCTGTTTTCTCCAGTTTAGATACGTACGTGAGGTTTAGTAAAAACAATTATGTTATTGTCAGTTCAAGCAAGTACGTACCAAAACGGAACATTGGCCGTATACAACAGGTGTCTGGAGAAACGAGTCACGCAGTTCAACCATGTTCAAAACATTCTATTTTTGGCAAGGTAAAGAACGAACAGATAATTGCGTATTAAGATATGAACTTGAAACAGCAAACAGCAATGTCTTTAATAGAAATAATAAAATAAATCTCTAAGAAAATCACTTTGAAATATTGTATACAACCATGCATACTAATAGCAGACTCTGTTTGATTAATTCTTTTCAAGAGAGGCGATAAAAAGCAACATCTCTCATGCTCCGTATCACAGGCTTATATATGTATGAATGACTGATTTAGAATTGCCAATAAATAAAATTCTATTCCTAAATATTTGACTGTTGAACATTGCAACTATCCTGTGAGAATATGGACTGACTGAAGAGATTATTTCATTAAAGAGCTTTATGCAATTAACAGCATGAGGAAATCGACTTAGGGTTCTTTCCTTTCTTTTGAAAGTTAATAAACACTAAATAAGCTGTAATCTCGGTATGCAGGTGGGTCTTTACAACAGGAGACGTTTAGTTTGTAAAAGAGTTAGGGAGTGAAAAATATCTGTTACGAAGGACTAAGGCCAACTTCTTTGTCAATGATTATAAGGACACTTTCTATATTTAATCACGGTCAACTTAAGTGATCAGACAATACTACTTGTGTGAAAAAAGCAGGTGACACAACGACTAGTGTCGTGATAACAGTCGACCAACAGACTGAAATCAAGCCAGTGCAACCGTCTCTAGCATCATTAAGTCAACAGTAGGATTGAGCTGCTCTACAGGTAATAATCCTGTATTATATATAGTTATAGAAAAACCTCTGGATTAGCAGAAACATTTCTAATAAAGCTTAGTACTCTGGTTCGGTAATATGATAATATATGAAAGATAATGCTTAAATTAAAATAATTTATAGCAACTCCATGTTTTATTGTTATTAGATTAACATTACAAACCAGTTATACGCTGCGCACAATAATTCATTTGGGCTACAGTCATAGAATGGCAAAATAGCATTTCTTTTATCTGATAGCAAAGCTTGTGCCAAAATCTACGATACGCGACTAATCCTTTCATCTTAAATTTATTCATTTTAATAAAACAATCTACCAAATTGCATTAGTTTCATTTTAAATGCGTTTTCTTAGATAAAACTACATATATGTGCAGCTCATGCTTTCTGATTGTTATTATATGTTTAAACGCAGTTTTATAGAACAGAACAGAACGGAACAGATATTTTATTAACGTATACAAACATTAATGCTAATAAATAATATGCTTTGCGTACTCAAGGAGTATAGGTGGTTTAATACTTTGTGATCATTTGAATGGCAGTATATGTTATATAATAATTAATGTCAACACAAACAAACTCACAAGCATTTCCAAGACACGAGTTTAAATTCCTTGCAATAATTAATTTCTCTTGTTTTTAGCTAATGTTATATACTTACACAAATTAACTAGAATAGATTTATTACTTGATTGTAGCAATTCTAAGAATTTATACATACTTGTATGAATATATAAATAACGTTTGATGATTTTTTTACGTAATTCTTTATAAACTCTGCATTTAAGAACAAAATGAAATTCATCTTCAATCTCATTTAGATCACATAATTGACAAATTCGTTCGTGTCTTTCTAACCTGTCTCTGCCGTACCTGGCAGACTCTATACGTAACTTATGTGCAGATATACGGAGTTTCGTTAAACAACTATGTGATGTTTTACATAATAATACAAAAATGTATATTCAAATAATTTTCAATACAAAAATTTGTTTTAACATGTGAATATAAAGTGCTTAAAACATTATTTGCAGCAATGTCAGCACACCATTTTTGCCTAAAACAATTTATAATTCTTTGTTTAAAAATGGGTACAAATGTTTTGGCTTCAAATTGACTTGGTAAATTCCAAACATCAGAAAAACCATGCTCGTTAAGAAGGCATTTCACATGGTATGCCCAATTTTTTACACCATTATGATTACACTGTTCTAAAGCATTTTGATAAATACCTTTTAAAATAACATTATCTGTATTTAATAACTTAAACCAATACTTAATAATATGGACATATCTATTTATATACAGGGTATAACGCCCAACCTCACCATATGTTGCAGCGTTACATGTATTCTGTTTCACGCCAAGTATGGTTTTACAAAAGCTAAGATAAACTCTTTCAAGATCTTTAGACTTTGAGAAACCCTATACCGGACATGCATAATTTAAAGTAGAACCCACAAACAAGTCAAACAGTTGAAGCGATATGAACGGAGTTATATCATATTTGTTAATATTATTCATTAAAACATTCATGGCCTTTATACATGTATCAGAATGTTTACTTTTCCAACAGACGTCGTTAGTTGACAATTTTGTCGTTTCAAAGAGTAACTGCTTTATAAATAAGTAACAGTAAGAGAAATTAGAACTATAAATATAAGGCTTTCGAACACGGGAAACACTGAAAAAAGCTCAGTGTATTTTATATCCAGATACTAACTGCATTAACTACAATATTCCTTTGATATAATAGGCATTATAGTAGTGTAAACATAAACAATACACTCATCACAATAACTATCGCAAAATTATGAACCAGTTTAACACATCAATTTATACAGTCAGTTTGCAATATCATAAGTTACTTTAAAACTAATAAGGTTCGCGGGGCTGTTCAAAAATTCCAGTATTTATATGTGTTAAATATAAGCACAGAAAACATAACCGTATTATCATAAAGCTACAAACATATAAAATATTCAATGAATAATGTTAATAAACTGCAGACTTACATGTTTTAATTGAATGGATTTTACAGACGTTTCTTTACAGTTATATTTGCGAAACTGTTCCGTTTTTCCTCTATTTTTGGTTGACAAAATAAACGAAATTGATAATATCCTACTTACTCTTTTCAGGTTCGAGATGGTATATGTCTATACTACGGTTTTCATTCTTGTGACAAGCCAGTATGTTAAGTAACATTTTATCGACAAATATTATTCACTTGTAAGCTAATTTTACTAAGCGGCGAAAGTTATATTTGCAATCACTATGGTTTTTGTTTGTAATGAAAGAAACAACAACAACAAAAAAGAAAAGGAACTTTGGGGCACGAGTAAGATTGCACCGAAAATCGTCAGCAAAAATTACAAAATCAACGTTACAATATAAATAAATCTCAATTTTTTTATTGATTATTTCGGAAGGTGATTTACAACTTTTGGTTGTTCTATCTGGATATTGGAATCATTTATCATTATTCTCTGAAACAAGCTATAGTTTTGAAGCAAGTTTCTCAAGGGCATTTTTGCGTCTGCAGAGACCAAATGTTGTTAATTTCCGTCTAGAAATAGACCAAAATTAAGTTCATAGTAACGTAGGTAAATGATTCCATCGCATCTACGAATGTTTGACTGAATGAAGTTGTTATAACAAAACAAAAATACCCATAAGCGTATTACTTGCGGTCAGCAGACAAAACTACATAAATGGATTACTACTGACCAGCAAGCAATTCGATATGCATTTATTACAGATTCACACGTTTTTAGCTAAGTGGACATATATCAAATATAGAATTGTAATATAGCACAATCTAAAAAGACAAACGGTTTTTATATAACGGATTATGAAATAATTGTGATTATTTTCCGGCAAACCATTCAATAAGTGTATCATTACATGTCATCAGAAATTAACTTTAACAGTTTTATCTTTAAGTTTTTGACTGATGAGCCAAGTTAACATGTTATGTATATATACCGGTCATACAGTACAGACTATGGACCGACGATTTAGATAAAGATGCTGAAAACTAAACTACTGAATATTGTTTTTGAATAGATTTTGGCTTGCAAAAGGTTTTGACCCGCCATTGAATATGAATGAGTTCAACCATGAACTCGAAGCTGAATTCGCTGCTATGGATACTGATAAAGACAACGTCGTCAGTGAAAGAGAAATGGAAACATATGTGCTACAGCAAGACTATAACAGTATGAAAATTGCATACTTGTTTCGTAAACAGTGAATTATAGCATTCTTTCACTTGTTGTTTGCATTGCCAAGTTTAAGTGCCTGGTATTTCATGTATTATCAAAATCTAATTATATTGGTAGATATTCGAAACTTTTGCACAACAGGGTGGAACTGATTAAAATTCAACCACCAGATGAGATATCAGTTGCATAACTTGACCTTATTTACTGATTGTTATGTAAAACATCAAATTTAAGCAACAGATAGATATCGTGCTAAGTAAGACTTTTCGCTATTTGTAAAATTCATGCTGAAATAGTAAGATAAATTATGACAATTTTAAGCTTGCGGTGAAAATCATGGGTATATACTATGACATGTGAATCAATGCTGACCTGGAGCGCCTGTATTAATTACAGACTGAAAAGTATCTTAAATGTATGTATATTGTAACCATGGTAATACCAGCCTTTAGTCAATATATAATACATATTATTTACTAAATGCGTGTGGACATGAATAATTTACGTATTTTTGCCATGCGTTCCAATTGAAATTCACTTCCGGTCTTGCGCAGAAGACCACTACTGGTCTGCCATGAGCAACATGGATATAACTATTTGCCATTTCAGATGATGGATGTATAACATTCGTTGAATTTATGAAGAATCGTATTCACGATACTCTCATGTTTTCTTGGACCCTTTTCAATCATTTCGACCATAATGATGATGACTGTCTTGCGTCCTGGGACGAGATTCAAGAGTTCGATGAAATTGACTTAAATCGTATGTATGCTTGCTACTTGCAATTGCTTAGTTATTAGAAAACTGACACACATGAATTAAATACATGAATATCTAAAGCTATAATGTTTGAATAGCCATCGTCTGCAATGTCAATGCATTTAACAACATTAAACAAATCTGATATGGTATATTTTGAAATTTATATAAGTGTGGGGTATGTCTGTATATTTTGAAATTTATATTAGTGTGAGATATGTCTGTAACTTAAAGTAATAACTTGAATTGAAGACACTACAGATGTAAGTACCGATTACCAATAATGAAACATAAATACTGCAGATACTATATTTATATACTGGAGTTACACGAAACATAGAAAATGTTTGTCATGAAACAGTCTAGGTAACATCTATGTCCTACTGTCAAATCATAGAACAATTCAGATTAGCTAACTAGAATGATGAAACTTTTATCATGGCATATAATTCAGGCCAAACGGTCATGTGGGCAACCGGAGATCGTGGCCCTGTATTTGTTCATCTATGTTTCAGTTTGAAAGTGTTGCATTTATATATGTTTTTATCGTGTTTGTTTTATGTGACGTGATCTACTTCTGTAAATTTACAGCGAAAGACTCGGTGTTTACACTGGCGGAATTTGAAGTGTACTATGATAAGGTATGGTTTGTTTAAATCTTTCGACAAACAATTATCTTGCTGTTATATTAGAAAATTCAGATTAAATGGCATTGACCTTCATTTTTCGACGTTATAATAACATTAAAAAAGTGTACTTACTCTCCTACATACACATTTATTGTTCGTCAGCAACGTTTATGAGTGTGCGTTTTCTGTTTCTTACAGTTATACAAAAAGATGGGACTACCAATGAAGCCTTGACTTTTACATGGATAAATACTTATTATAAATAAATTATCATATCTAAAAACGTGTACCTTTTCGTTTGTCCTCGTCACACAATTTTGTTTTATCGTATACAGACTTTATTGCAGTTGTCCAAATATCATTTCACATGAATATCGTAACCATATGACTTTAAGTGATACATTATAGGCTCAGTAGTAACACCTAATACAATATAACAGGATAAACACATTGAAATGTCTAATGGTTGCGGGTTTTTGGTAGATTTATTTTATGTTTAAATGCCAGTCTATGAATATACATGAATGTAAAACAAATACAAATTTAATTGGTCTCGTATCTAAGATGAACTCTGCCTGACCCAGCTTGTGATATAACCATGGGCTGGAATACCTTACCATTGATAGATCTTATATAATCCAAATGGTCAGTGCGAGTGGATACAGACTGAATAAGAACTGCTTGTTCATTGATTGTTCATTCGCATTGTTAATGAATGGGACTATTTTGTGTAGCACATGAACATCCTTTGGATGTGATTCGGAATCCAATAATGATGCTATGATTGTCAGAAATACACTTTAACTTTGGTAGCGGGATAAACCCGCAACCAAAAATTAATTGTTAACTTCAGTTTGGGTTTAAGCCTTTATGTTTAGTTCTGTGTACAATGATGCTTTTATCTGCATTATATACATATGTTCATGTATTTTAGAGCGAAACTCAATAACCAATATTTAAAAAGTATGTTTCAACAATTATGTGATTTATAAGCACTTAGGCTGCAGAATAAAACATTTCGTGTTAAAGAAAGTATGGACTGTACTGTCAAAATGTACTATATGTACTGGTTTGTAATGGATGTAATGAATTTTATATCGGCCAAACAAGAGATAAACTCAGAAATAGAAGGACAGTACATGACCAACAAAGAAGAGACCAATCTACAAGACAATAGCATTTAAGTACACATTTAGATATATGCTCTAAAACCGTCCCAAAATTTTCAATATTTCCTTTTTACTAATTTCATAGTAATGATGTTTCAGCTAGGTTATAAAAGAACGCTATTTCATTAATATTTTCAAAGCAAACTTAAATCAAAATTGATGACGTCACAATAGTTACGCTGTGTACACATGTATTTGCATAAAATGACGTTTCTTAGCAAATACGCATTTAATGGCGTAAATATATCAAAAACGATTTGAATCCTAGTATCCCCATATCTATATCCCCGAACGCACACATCTACCCATCAACTCATAGTAAAATAAAATGTTTCCTAATAATTCCAAATAGTACACCAAACTCTTCAGTTACATACACTAAACTCGAAAGTTAAATAGTATGTAATATCTAATGTTTTCTTTCATTTTCATTTCCCTATGTGCAACCACTTACAAATATTGAAGCGCACTGACTTGTCGGTAGTCAATTTGTATTCTTCGGAAATCGGGTTTTTTTTCTAGTTACAGCAGACCGAATTGTTGGTCATATAAACCTGCTACACAACAACTTTGGTGACAGCATATCCATCCTCATTAAATGAGTATTTTTTCATTACTAAAAATGAAACATGTTAAAAGTCCGGACCGGAATTAGAACCACCATTCGTCAACTGCCCTCCAAAACTTTCTAGATTCTAAAAGCTAAAAAGGATCATCGCTTTATGCCACTGCCCGTGGTGGAATTTTTGAAAGCATACAGATTAACTGAGTTATGCTGGCCTTACACTTGATCCCACTAACTTTGTATGCAATCTTGGTTTTTTTAATGATTAATATATCAATCAAAACTAAGGTTACTGAGCGAAAACTGTTCTTCTTCTCAATTTTTAGTTACAATGACTATGACTATGATTCCACAAAACCAAATCTCAACCTTAGAATAACCTTACTATGATTGCTTATAGATCAAGTTTCATTCAATATCTCAATTCAAACTTAAGTTATGGAACGGAAATGAAAAACTCAACGCCCTCAAACATCTCCCTCCCAACGACATCGCTACTCTGACAACCAGGCTGAAAACGTTATAAGTAATTACAAAACAAAACATTTTCAGTTTTTTAGACCCTATCCTCATCTGGATTTTGGAAAGACATGATGCATGGAGTACCTAACTTTCTCCCGCATGAAGTTTCTTCACAGCTATCAAAAAGGACATAATAAAAACAAGGGGCCTCCTGACCGAGTGTTTAAGGCCGCTGATTTCAAATCATTTGTCCCTTACCGATGGGGCCTCTAGCCTTACCCAGGGCGTTGAATTTTTCATCTAAGGAAGCCATCCAGCTGGAAACGGAAGGTCGGTGGTTCTACCAAGGTGTCAGCCCGTGATGAAATAATACACGGAGGGGCACCTTGGGTTTTCCTTCACAATCAAATTAGCTACAAAGTCGCCATATGACCTATAATTGTGTCGGTGCGACGTTAGAACCAACAAAGATAAAACAATGATTCATTTGACTGAATAATAAATGGAGATGATTTAATTTCCCTTATTTACATCTATCCAAAATTCAAGATAATAAACTGCAAGAAATCGAAGATCTATTTATTATTGTATAATGCTAGGAACTCTAAAGAGTTGTTTCAAGTATCAAACATGGATATGCATTGACAGTATACTTAAGCGACGCTTTAATTTGTACACTGTTGTTTAAGACAGACACATACATAGTTGGCAACATTTTTGTGGGTAAGTTTGATTTTAAAATAATTATAAATCAGATGACAAAATAAAAAGAACATTAGCTTACTAACAGTGTTCAATCGTAACTTTCAAAAACCGGATGAGTAACGTATTATCTCGGATCAAATGGAACGGTTTTTGGTAAGAAAATTGTCTTTTTCAGTTATTTAGAAATTATTGTCAGAGACGGCATACAGCGCAAATGTACTCTGAACATTTTGCTATTCGTTTTCCAGCAAATCTAAGCACTTTTCTGAATTATTTCGGAAAACCATGCGAAAATAGCAGGTAAACAGTGCTATAATTCGGAAAAAACACACTAAATTACCACGCCCATCATGCAAATTCCTGTAACATGTTTATCATAAATGACTAACTAAATTTCTAGGAAGACCAATATGAGGCGATTCATGACCGTGCTGGTCAGTAACGCAGGAGACACAGGATCAGTGATTGCAAAATGCAGTAACATAGGAGCTTCGGAGTTTTCTTCTATGTTCGTTGTCATCAATTTCTAAGGGAAACATACCCTTATTCACTTAACTGATCTATCGAAACTGGTAAGTAGTGGCAACCCAAAGGACAACATGATCAAAAAGATGTTTAATGCTCCATTCTGGTAAGAGTAACGTCACCATATATGGCTACTAGATAGAAGTATATGAACATTGAATAGATGAACAAACCGGATAGCTCCAATTTATCTAAGAACTTGAAATCAGTACTGATTCTTAAGGTATACATTGTAATAAAAAAGCGTTCCACTTGGGTTCCCTGTTCCATGAAGGTTTACATCAGCTCACCAGCACAGTAGAACGATTTATTTTTTCTGTTACACTGGAAACTTTTTACATCTGTTACACTGGAGAATTTTGTCTTTGTGTCTTTTCGTACGTCTCTCCAGGTTTGATTTGTTGAGCATGTTTGATAGCATATGTAGCACATGAAGCCATAATAATGAAAGAATAATACAACCTCTTTCCTTGCTTACATTTAGAGCTCCTATAGTTCCGGTAATTATAGCGCTCCAAAATGAGGTGGAGCTGGTGATTACAGGTCGTGATTTGTGAGAATAACTCGAAAAAAAGTGGTGATATTTTGTATTTTTAGACAAATCAAATTATGTCTGCTAAAGAAATTATTGTCGATTTTTTCTACTGAATATAGTTCCTAGCGATGTCGTGAAGGATCCAAAAGCTTTTGCCTTACTTTTAGTCTGAAGAAGGGTTATTATCGTGATTCAGATATGGTTATAAAACCTAATAGTAATTTAAATACGCTCTTCAGACTATATACATTTAAACCTGATTTTCATGGGGATCTTATTAACAAACTTCGTAAGATCTTGGGTCATGGTAATTTTCCTATTGTATTTGGTAAAGTTAAAAAACGTTTAATTATAAGAAGTTATGACCAATGCGTTTTTAGACACGCTGCATGTTAAGTGTTCAACCCTTTAACAGTTGGACGCTACGTTTTATTGTGTCTAATAGAAAAGCAGATGACTCTATGATAGACAGTTTTTAAATTCCGATGGGACTAAGCTGTTTTAATATCTGTTTCTGTCCTGTTTCGTTGGACCCTTTAGAGTGTTTCTCTTGATGCTTTATGCTTAATGTTTGCTTTTTAAGTTTTTATATAAATTTAAAAGAGCATTTTTTTTGTTTTACATGGCATGCATTCAGTTACCGTTATGTGTGTTAGGGATTCATCAGGCGTAGTTTACTTTTATTTACACTGCCCTGTGAACTTGGATCATGATGAGGGTATGAGTGAGGTTAGGTGCGCACCATTAATATTTTCGATTCTGGTTTGCCACCAGTAAATTAGTTGCACATCCCAGCGAGTGTTTTTCTACTGACCGTTTCAGGACGGCGTCCTGCTGTGCCCCTTCTTCGTGTAAGCTTCTGTCTGTTTGTTACTTCAGTGTTTTTTCTGTTGCATTAATTTGTGTTCATCTATTCGTGTGCTCAGTCAGTACCCCTACTTCCATATGGACTGCTGTGTGGATGACTATCTTTAATATCGCTTTTCTTGTTAGACATTTGTCCTTGTTTTTATTCATTTTGATTCTTCAATTGATTTTCGGTAAACGAAACAGAATTGTCCTTTCTTTAGTCTAAATATAACAGATAGAAGAAGTTCATAAGAAAGCATTCGTATTTATCTGTGTTATTCGACAGAAAAGTTTTAAGCAAATTTTAATATAATTATACTACGCAAGATATGTCTCTTGTACACGAAACACTTGACTTGGAGTTTCGGGCGTTTTTAAAGTAGGGGGAAGATGCAAGATGGTTGAGAGTGTTGGAGGGGGTGATCCCATCCCACAGGTGATACTATTGAAGTCCTTACCCGAAAAGAAAATATATTTCAAATGCCACTCTAATTAGGTTCTAGAGAAAGATATCCTTGTCATATATAAGAAGTATCTTAAACGTAAAGAGAGATTGAAAGCTATTGGATAGGTTTATGTTTGCGTCTTTGTATGTTTTAGAGAGCACGAAGGTAGAAGAACTCGGCGCGGCTAGAAGGCACATGACCTTCATCACTTCATGTTCACCACTCGATCACGGTGTGTCCGTATTTTAGATAATATCAGGTTAAAGTTGATTTCGTTTATGTGTTCTATAACGAGAAAATAGCGTAAATATTATTGTTACAGAAAATTGACGACACAATTAGATAAGATTTACAAGATGTCAACTTCCCACAATGTACGCCATGTTAAAATGTTCTATATTCTCTATAAAAGGCGCTGAGAGGCACGTTTATAATTTATCAATATTTCACCAGGTTATAATTGCCTTGTCTTCATTTACATTGCTTCTTTTATTCCATTATTATTATTATGTTCTAAAAGCATCGAATTGCTAAGACTGGATTGTGTTTCTATCATTTAGAAAATACAGCAGACCTATTACTTTTATCTATTCAAGTTCCATTGTATCATTTTCAAATTTCAGGATGCTACTTATTTTACAGTTGACTGGAGTGTATATATTGGCTGTGTCTGGGGAAACACAGGTGAGTTATCAGATTATTTGTATTTCAAATAAAAGAACTTTTCTCATTGCTTTTTGTGGCTGTTTCTCCATTCTTCTTTGCTCGTCATTAGCAGATTAGGAGAAACGAATGCCGATTTCGGTCGAAAGTTTTGCAAAAAATAATAAGGAAAAGCTAGCACAAAGGAAAAATCATACCCAGTTCACATGAAGTCAGTGCAACTGAGATGACATTCATTCTACATCTTATACTGATCATTGCAAGCCCAAACTCATAATAAAATCCATGTTTTCTTTACAAAGAAACATTTTGATGTAAAATTATGTTGTAGGTGAATGGTATTATTACTGTTATAATACATCCAAAAATAGCATGAAGGAAATTCTCCTACATGGCCCAGTATGAATGGATGAAAAATGTAAAGGTAAAACGCCCCTATAAATGTGTTAATACAACAAAATGCAGTTTCAGGCTAAGCACCCAATACCATGTTTATATATAATTTTTCAGACACATCGTCTTGTAAAGATATACGACGAAGCGGATATAGCACAGGACATAGTGCATGACGTAGAGGAGAATACAGTAGCCATAACAGTCAGCCAAACACCTGCTCTGGAAAAATTTGTTCCTACTGTCAACTTCCATGACTTCAATACGGTATGTTTTTTCAAGTACTTAACATTTGACGGTGCGATAAAACGCATTTAAAAAAGCAGTTTAGTAATAAACTGTAGTTCGTTAACCCCCGCCGCTCTAACATTTGTGACTGACTATCGCCTGTAAATAGAATCTCCCGAAATAAATCATAGGAGAAAGCAGTGTTTGACACCATGTAATTCGGAACCTGCCACCTCTGAAATGGTCCTTTCCGGAAAGACAGCTGAACTCAAATAAAATCAGTAATTAACATTCTACGTGTAATGTTATCTTAATCGTATTTAATTTTAAGCACTGTTTTATTTCAGTATGATATAAACAATCTGGTTTTATTAACAGCATCTTGATCTGCAATGTTGTATTCTGCTCGATTACACATATACTCTTAGATACTCTTAGATACTCTTATATAAATACCTATTCCTAGTGTTATATCAGCCGAAACAAGGCTGAAATATCGTTGTTAAGTGTGAACTTTTTGACGTTGACGCATGAACCGCAGCAACAAAAACAAGTAGCCCCACCTTTGAACATATTTCCATATCCGATGAAAATTAGATATAGGGTTTTGTTTTCATTGGTGAAACGGTGAAATACAGGCTGAACATCCGTAGGTGTGTAATAAATGTAAATATTTGATTACAAAAACGTAAAAATATCATCAGGATTTAGTAGGAAGTCAAGAGATTTTTGTAAATTTCTCTCCTGTACTAAAGCATAGCATGATGTACCAACAACACAAATGTTTTATATTTACAGCTTGAAAGTATATATCTAAAATACATCACGGTATATTTTAGTGCAGATCAAAGCTAAAACAAATGGATTGGGTCCAAGTTCATTCAGTCTCAGAGGACGTATATTAAGGATATTTCATGTGTATTTAGTATGATAATGCATGAATGTATTATGGTAATATGTACATTGATTAAACAAAATTTCCATGTTAACTTGGCGTGTAAAACGTTCTACTTTTTCATTTACTATAATATTAACAATACATATTATTTGAATTTTATCCATTATTAAATGATTCTGAGAAATATGGAATACATTTTATAGTATTCCGATCAAAATATGTATTTCATTTTTAGAACTATGTGGTGTTTAAAGACATTGAAAGAGGCACATGTCTGCTCACACACCCACCAATTCCCTTTGCAACACCAAACGTCTATAAACTGGTAAGCCAATACAATTAAATCTGTAGAAAGGTCCTTTGGGAGCGTAGAATGCAACCAAGCAGAATAACAGCTGACTCGGCTTGATTGTGTCTGTTCATTAATAGAAACTAATTCTGTATTTATTAAATAGGAGTTTTCACACATTGAAATTAAATTCGAAAGATATTCTATGCATTTTGTCAAAGAACATAGTTGTTTGACGAAAGTAAGAAGTCTAAAGGAAGGAAGAACTGATTATTGTTTTCAGAAAGACACATACTACTAAGTTAAATGTTATAAAAGTATTTAATACATGTTTTAAGTGAATTATATCTGCAATTTTTACAGTGAAAATATCAAATATATTTTTCACTGGTAAGAAACTACATAATGGGTCAATTTAGCCAAAACATGAAATAAAAAGAAAATATGTTTGTGTGTGTGGTGTGCGAGTGTTGTTCGTGTGTGTTTTTGGGGAGGCTGCGTTTTTGGAGCGTGGCTTTCCCTGTTGGATATTCTTTCTTGTTTAACATGTAAGGTCAAACTATCTTTCTAACATGAACTCCATATCTCACAATTTCACTTGCGGCTATGCCACTCGTGAAGTTATTGAATTTGGTGTTCATCCATGACAGATATTTCAGTTTCACTCTGAAACAAACAAATATCCTGTCTGTAAGTCTATTATCTAACATCAATTAATTAGAGTTGTCTGTTTCAGAAAAGAACAGATGTTACACTGACCTTCAAGTCAAACGTGAACAACAAGCAATTAGATAATGAAGAGGTAAAAGAGAAAGCTGGAGAGAAAATCAGCGACTTCTGCCAGGACTACAAAACATTTTGGATGGACCTCACACCTAAACACAACAATGAGCCAATAAAGAGAGAGGCTGATGAACCTGGTAAGTTCACAAAAATGGAAGGACTTTAAAAGCAGGAGAAAACCTTTTATCTTAGATATAATACAAATGTCACGTCATTGCCGTTAATTTAAAAATACACTTTTCTCGTAAGAGGCTGTTTCTCAAAATCGGTACTTCGAACCCAATCCGCAGTCATTATGCTATTAGACACTGTCTGAGCGAATCCCTCAGATAATGTATTCGTGGTAAATTAAAATTTGTTTCACTAACGTCCATATAGTAGAATAGTAATTGTTCAGTTGAAACATTAAACGAATTAATGACAACGACGTGACAATTCTAGACACCGTTTACCAATGCAAGGCGGAAGACGTACTTTTTAATTTCTTGAACTTCGTGACATTCTGACCGAAAAAACGAAAGGAATTTCACAAATTGGATATGGTACCTCAATATTTCGAAGTAAAAATGCTTAAATTGTCGTTCGAATTGCCAAAAATTGTCATGTGACAGCGTTCTGCAAAGATGGCAAAGAAATACCTTTCAGCATTAAGGACATTATCAAGACTCGATAACATATTTTTAAAATGTTTGCAGCTTTGTCGCATTACTGTGTTATCGTCTAATAAACATGAACACAGATTGATCAGTTAAAGTGTGAAACAAATCAACGAAAGCGGGTAGTGATTAATATAAGTAACCATTCCGGTTTCTTACAAATTGTTATCTCAGACGTCAGAAATGTATTCATTTATATCATATGCGTTTGTTTCAGAACCGTGTATAGCAGGCTGTGGAATTTGCATTGTGGAACTTGCTCCGGAATATAAAGAATCACCTCCAGTGGATATAATCGGCTAAACAGATAACCTGAATTGCTTGTGTCATTGTTATTTATCAATTAAACTCAAATTATTTAAATTATTATGTATATGTTCACGCTTTTCAATACTATATTGTTTCTAAGTGGGATAAAAAGGCACAGAATATGGGGTTTCTGTTGAAGTAAAAACTCTCGCGTTATCGATCTCAGTAAAGGTTATCTTTATAAAACAGCAAGTATTTGGTTGATTTTGGCAAAATTTCTGAACTTTAATTGTCGTTTGTAAAAAGATAAAAACAAACTGATAAGCCGTTTGTGAGTTGAATACAAGGTTTGTATTCGTCAGTAAAATACACGATGTATTTAAGACAGAAAATGCATTAGGTATATAGTAAAATAAGGTTACTATAACAATAGCTTGATGTTCTGGGATGTGGTATTCGGCTCGGGTGGATTTTGCCAGTTCGGATCATATGGGGCGCGCAAAACTTTAAATAGGTGTATAATAAAGAACATTATTTTGCATTAAAAGTAAAAACATGTCCTTAATATGGCAAAATATCTTTTTTTTCTGCCAAAGCAATGTTCAGTAACATGTATTGAACAAAATTATAAATAATTATTGTGTTTCCCAAACTTGAGTCTGTTAACATATGAACATTCTTCTTAATATATTGGTTTCATTTCTGAACCGTGTGTGTCAAGTTGGTGGGTGAGTGCGCATTATGAAATGAAATAAAGGATCAGGCAGTTAAACACATGAAATGACACGGTCAATCACTGCTGTTAATTAAACGCAAATTGCTTACATACTTGCTCCTGTTAAGCACTGATATTTGAGCGTCATCATCTGCTTCTTGTTCCTAAACATCATCATTCTTAATTGCTTCAATCCAGAAAAGTATACTAGTGATTTCAGTGGGGTATTGTTCTTGGTGTCAAGAATGAATGGTCGTTAGCCAGAACAGCATTGAAGCCTTACAACGTAGACTGATTTACGGCATGTTAAAGCAGGTGATTCTGAAGGGCAACAGTGGCATATAAGAAGCAGTGTTGATAGGTAGTGCCTTATTTTGTTCCTTAACTATCTGTTCCATCGTCTGTATGATTGCGTGCTTATAAGTGCGTGCTCGTTGTGTGTGTGTGCACGCGCGCGTCCATGCGTGCGTAGTTGTGAATTGCAGTATTAGAAGGCTGCGTTGTTGGAACGTAGCTTTTGCTGTTGGATATCTATACATTTTTTTTTTTTGTTGTTTTTTTTCTCTTGCTGTAGGAGCTTTGGTTGTACTGTTGGTCATGGCAGACCTATATTGCCGTAAAGAAGGATTTGGATGAAAAATATATCTTCTGTTACTCAATTTTATAATGATACTCCTGGTGTAATCTAAGAAAACCGGCAAACAGAATTTATTTTCCGATCTTTAGAATTTACGGTTTTCGTATCCATTTGCCATTATGTATTTTAAAAAAGAATAAACACCCCATCTAGTTGTTGGCAATGGAAGATTTTAAGTAATACAAAATATAAAAAAAATTCTACGACAATTTACTTTCAATACTGACACTCCAAGTCCGAAAAACAAAGTTGTATGCTAAATGCAATATTGCATACCTTCGTATAAACAACAACAGTGGTGGGTGGGGGTTGGGGAAGGGTCACAGGGGGCCTAAGCAAAACTTTCTGACCATATGACCGGAAGCCACACCACTTGGATTGCTATATGGAGTTGCGCGGTTGACACTTGTCGTACGTATCACATCATTGCTATGAGAAAAATACTACATTTCCAAGCGTATCTCATTATTGCGTACAAATGCTGCATTTCCATAAATTGTCACATGACTGCTGTAAGGCTAATACGTACTTCATTGCTATATGTATGTATCCGTATTGCTTATACATACTACAGTTCCATAAATTGTCATACATAACACAGTATTGCCGTGAGACAAATACCACATTGTTATATAATTCTCATTATATTACATACAGATTCAATTGTTATAAAATGCCATATGTCTCTCATCATTGCTATTAGACAAATACTACATTGATAAACATATCTAATTATTGCTTAGAAATACTACATTGATAGACATATCTCATTATTGCTTAGAAATACATTTTCATAAATTCTCATATAAACCAAAGCATTGCTATTTATTATAGTTATATCTGTTCATTAGCCAAAGACATGTTATGTCGATATTGCTAATAAAGTTTGTTGTTGTTGTTGTTGTTGTTGTTGCTATTAGACAAATATTCCATTGCTATACATTTCTCATTATTGCGTACAAATGCTAAATATGTTTTCATTAATTGGCATACATATCATATTAGACAAATACTGTGTTGCTAAACGTTGAAATTAGTGTTGTTGTCGTGTTCCGTGCATTAACTTGAAAAAGCAAACTACATGATATTCCAGAAACAAATTGGACCGTATTTGATATAATGTGTCCCTTAGAAAGGGTCTAATATCAAAGTAATAAACAATCTATTAGAATACGTATTTGTGCAAGTTATTCAGTTTACATTCTTCTGACACAATATTGCTGTATTTTGTCTGTTTTTTTTTCAATTAAATCTACAAGACTCTTATGTGCCCTCCCGCTTAGCTCAGTAGGTAAGAGCGTTGGTCTACGGATCGCTTTGTCGCGAGTTCGATCCTCAGGCTGGGCATATGTTCTCCGTGACTATTTGATGAACGACATTGTGTCTGAAATCATTAGTCCTTCACCTCTGATTCATGTGAGGAAGTTGGCAGTTACTTGCGGAGAACAGGTTTGTACTGGTACAGAATTCAGGAACACTGGTTAGGTTAACTGCCCGCCGTTACATGACTGAAATACTGTCGAAAAACTGCGTTAAACCCAAAACAAACAAACAAACAAGACTCTTATGATGTATAAAACGCAAGCATGTAAAACTGAACATAAGTTGTATTTCATAACCACTGCACTCCCTTTCATTTACATCTATCTGTATCTGAAATTTCTGTTTTGGAATTCTCTTTAGTACAGTACTTTTGGGGTAATATATAAAACTAAGTACATAAAGGGAGATAATTTACAAAGTTTTAACTGCCTCTCATTGATATCATTTTATAAACCAATGTTTATTAAAATCTCTTCACTTCTTCCGGAATAAGACTCCGAGCGAGGGGAAACTTAATATAACAAGAGGGCCCTGAAGGCCCTGTATCGCTCAAGAATATGACACACTTGTTACCACAGATGACATTGTACCTATTTCAACCTATCAGGTAGATCATTATCCAAGCTGTTTAATGTTTTAACATAGTGACATAGTTTTTGACTTCATGTACCCCACTTTTGAACTTGACCTAAATTTTATACAGACATACTCTCTGAAAAGAATTTATGATGATCAAGTTGTAAATGTTGTTTAAACAAAGCTTTTCTAGAACTCATTTTATGGGACACAATAGCTCACCCTTGTTTCATAGCCGACTTGAATCATTTTGGTTAAGAGACATTTGTGTTTATTACTTTGATATTGGGCATACGAGACAATGACAATTGAAGTTTTCAATTTCTCCTTCTAAATCTGATGACCATGTTTTTAAACTATCAAAATAATATAAACTATCTCGGACGACCGCCCCCACCCCCACCCATCCTCAACAAAGAATCATCTCTGTGGAATTATTTCAGGACAAGATTTAGGAGAATGGATTGTTTCTATTTTTAGCTCATGTGTCCACGTTACGGGGAATTAAAAACATGAGAGTCGTAATGGCCCTAGGTCAATCACCTGACCTTGGCTACAACGCCTTGAGTATATGTACGACACACTCTGTCGCGAATGTTGTGTTCAGAATGAAAAACATAAGTAGTACTGGGGTCTCTTTGGGGCCAGGTATGCGCATGCGTGAGAATGGCCATTTTGAAATCTAGTTTTAGAATGACATCACCTTTCTATTTTAAGAATGACTTTACAATGTTATAGATAGACACGACAGTAATAAACCTATTTTTCATACCAAAAATGACTTTACGTTCTATGAATAGAAATGACTCCCTAAAGTAGATAGAGCCGACTTATATACCTATCTAGGGCGTGTTCGCGCACATTAAGGGTCAGCCCTACACGTGGAGATAACACGAAAATAAAATATTACAAGAAACCAAATAGAATATTAATTATATTTAACCATATAAATTCATCTCAGACCTAAATGAACAAATACATTTCTTTTAAATCAAAACAGATTATATTACAAAGTAAAGAAAGTAACTAATCTAAAACAAAATATTCATCACATTAAAACTAAACAGTTATAAAAAAAATTAAAAAATTTACTATTAGGCATTGTTTAAGATAAATACATGTTTAAAGAAGCAAGTTTACTGAAGATTACTTTTTTGTCCATGATGTGTACCCTTTCGGCGTCCACTAAGTAAATGACTATGTATTCGTTTTAACAAGAGGTCATTCAAATTGAACTCATAGTCTAATTTTAGAATGAACTTACGGCGTCGGTGCAACTATTTTTAGGTATGTATGCTCATAGCGGTGGTCATTAATCAAACGAGTCTTTGATGATCAATCAGTTAATGCCACGCGTTTCTTCTGCATCTTACCGTCAAATGACAACGGTAATCAAAGTCTGAATACTGATCAGAGAATAAAATATTTTTGACAGGCCTAAACCCGTACACCGCGCTATAGTGTACAAATACGATGATTTTAACGCAGGATTCGATTATGGGCGCAATAATATAATTATAGAAATAATTACAATTTCTTTAATAAACCCGTTACGATATACAATAGACTAAATTATTCATACAACTTACCATGTCCGGACCAATTCGTCTAATGAATCACACTGTAGATGGTTGAATAGAAATATCGTTTCACTACCAACAGCCAATCGGAATGCAGTATTTTGACAAGCGGTAACACTTTTCCATAAACCTGACAGGTTAAGACCCTTACTCTTTACTCCGCGCTACATATATATTGATTTTGAAGAGCGCCGTTAACGCTTTATGCATAAGTATAGAAATGATTATAGCAAAATGTTATTAATTTCCTTACTTTACCTGATACTAAAATGAAACAGAAATATTTATTTAATCGTTCATACAGCATAAACGTGTTATAACGCTCTACCAGACCCTTTAACGAACGATATTTACCTGTAGAACTTCAGTATAGTATATAACACTTCGCTAACTACAACCAATCAGGAAGCAGAATTTGACATAGCGATAGCACGTAGTTTAACATTTGTCCGCATTATTGAGCGCGTTTTATAATTTCAGGTATAGCTTTTACCTCTTTCTTCTTTATAAATACCAACGGAATTAAAAAGCTTGATTATTGAGTTTATTTATTTCTCTAGCGGTTTACAATATTTTTAATGTAATATAGAAAGGAATGTTTACTTTTCTTTAATACATATATTGAATAACATAATATGGCACGGCAGTCAATTAAGCACGATGGTTGTCTTACCTTACCTATCTGTTAAAAAAAAAGTAAAGTACAATATTTCTCTATTATACTTGGAACGACTTTAGCAGTGTTTGGTATCAAATGAAAGGTTTTGACGAGGGACTATTGCGTTGTATACAGAATTGAATGCGTGGTCACTCCTGCGTAAAATTGTATGCGTTATGGAAGAAGGCGTTACTGCATATACCGACAACACCTCTTCCTCCTCTCCTTCTCTGATAACTTAGGCATGTTGGTATCTAACCGAATGTCTCGATAAGTACTATAAGGCAATAAACTTAAACCGGAAGTCAAATCACTCATGCGAGAAATACGCCAAAGTAACTTACACTTTGATATCCAAAATGGCAGTGAATGAATTTACAGGCGAAGTATAATAAATAGAGCCAAAGCAACGTTCTGATTAGTCAGTATAGCTTAGCAATGCTCTGATTGACTAGTGTACGACGCATTCTGATTGGTTTATTCCTCAAGGAAAGGCTGGCTTACATGATAAAACTTATCATTTATACGTTGTTGGTTCAAAGCTGTTCCAAACTGGAATTTCAATGAAATCACTCCCCTTTTTACATAAGCCTTGCTTTGAAAACTAGCCCCTTCGAAACGTGTATATTGAGCACGCTTTTAGTTAGTCAAATCAGTCTGACTTTTTACGTCAAAGCTTACAGTATGGAAAACTCTCGCCATTCAAATGTCATCATCAAACGACAAAAAGCAATCATCATAGGCCCCGTTATACTTATTGTTATATTTACCTTGCCTTTCGCTTTAGCGTTTGCGACTAGGAATTCAACTACATACGTAGATTATGATATTAAAGTGAATGAAAACAAGACTGCCTGCCACTATATAAAACAGTTCGAGAATCAGCAAAAACGTATATATTACCGTCTGCAACAGAGATAGTGAAATCCTAGTGAATTTGAGACGTTTCATAAATCACACCGCAAGATCAGCAGAAATACTAATTAATCGTTCATACAACTGACCTGTCCGGATAAATTCGCCTAATGAATCAAATCTTTAGATGGTTGAATAGAAATATCGTTTCACTACCAACAGCCAATCAGAATGCAGTATTTTGACAAGCGGTAACGTTTTTCCAATACACCTGACAGGTTAAGACCCGTATCGCTTTGCGTCTACTCCACACTATAGTGTACATATTTATTGATTTTAAACAGCGCGTTAACGCTATCAACATAATTATAGAAATGATTAAAGCAAAATGTCTTTAATAAACCCGATACGAAAAATGAAATAGAAATACTAATTTAATCGTTCATACAGATAAACCGCGATGTGCGCTTTACTAGATCCTCTAATCGAATGAATTTACCTGTAGAACTCCAGTATAATAACAATCACTACCATCAGCCAATCGGAATGCAGTATTTTGACAAGCGGTAACACGTTTCCAATACACCTGGCAGGTTAAAAATACGTCTACTCCACGCTATAGTGTACATATATATTGATTTTAAACAGCGCGTTAACGCTTATGCATAAGTATAGAAATGATTATAGCAAAATGTCATTAATTTACCCGATACGAAAAATGAAATAGAAATACCTAATTTAATCGTTCATACAACATAAACCGCTGTGTGCATTGTACCTGAGATCCTTTAATCGAATGATATTTACCTGTAGAACTCCAGTATATAACACTTCGTTAACTACAACCAATCAGGAAGCAGAATTTTGACAAGCGATAACACGGATCGACTTTGTTTCCAATACTGAGATAAAACCGCAGGGAAAGTTTAATATTTGTCCTTTAAATAAGAATTATTGAAAATAAGTGCCTCTTGTCTGGTTTTTACCGGTTTAATCCAGTATTACTATTTTAATTGACCAATCAGAATTGAGAATAAATGCCGTTCTTACTACAAATTACAAGCCTCCTTTGAAATCGAGGCTTTGGGCGAGTATATATAGCGCTTTCATCAGACAAAATCATTCAGAAGTCAAATCATGGAAAATAGCTCGGAAGTATTCCAGAATATGATGAATTCCTTCGCTGCTGACCTAAAGGAAGTGTGTCCAGTACATCACAAAGTATGGCTTTACGAAGCGCATTACAGTAAAGTTACATTTGGGTTTCGGAAGACATTTGGGTAGAATTATTGACAAGCTATATAAGAAACAGGACGAATTTGAATGTAGACTTCTCCATCATCCACACTGGTGATCCGTATACGGACATGGAGATTAATTTGCCTGACGGACATTATTTGGTAGACATAGAGTGTGCTTTAGGCGATTTTCTGGAAGCGAAGGGATGTCTCTATGTTCAGTACAAGACATAACAAAAACGAGAATAGAGTTCGATATGAATTACTCTACATGGGTATATATGCTCCGACAATACATGAGCAAATATCATCCGAAAATAGAACTCAAGTGGTGCGAACATAGCTTGCAACCAAATTCCTATTGCCCCTGTAACATTAGTACGGAACCCGAAGGACCCGGAAATATCTACATAGATGTACTAACTATGCTCTGTGATCATCATGCAAACAGAAATTGGTAGAAAAGAGCATTTTAAAGCGTTGAACTAGTTGCTGAATTGTATTGATCAATTACACGAAATTTGTATGAAAGACAGCTAAAGAGGCAGTTTTAAATAGTGTAAGTGATGGATGTGTTACCATCGGATCTCTGTAGAAAACTATTTTCGGCTGTGTAGAAAGACCGTATATACCGTTATGTTACATGGGCCGTATAGAATGGCTCTCAGATGAATTTCAATATTGGGCGATCAGTGACTGGATGACTTATATTCCTGAGAAACGAGGAAATAGCGCTTTATGTTAAAGATGTGATACGATGGGGTGGCTAAGAATTTCAATACGATTGGTTTCCAGTCCGAGAAAAGAATAATAAACATGATTTTATTTACTGTAGATATCATTGATGCAGTTCTTCATTTAGAATTAGCGAGAGGCGCTTATTAAAAAGCATAATATGGATTTGTGAAACGTAATAAAATACAATAAAACGAATATGTCGTTTTATTTGTGTACACCTACCGACGCTTCATCTTTTCCGTTAAATCAAATTCGAATTTATAGGTTATAAATAACAAAGACATATGTTCTTTAATTTTTTATTGCCAAAGCTTGTATTACTAAAACAGGCTACATGTATCAACTAAAATAAGAAACAATAAATTCATCATTCGACTTCTTGCGATACACATCAAACGGTTTAAAATGTCCTTCATTTTTCGTCCGGAACATCGGTTCGTAATGTAATATACGCAATACAGTCCGCATATGTTTGAATCCGTATCTTGTATTTGACTGAAGTTCATCCAATAACGCTTCTTTAACGCTAGCTCAAAATGAACTTTGTAGTGCTCCGGTCTATTACCTAGTGAATCGAAAAATTCGTTGGCCCTCTTTTGGAAAATAAAAGACCACCCAATGTTTTCCTGATCCCTGGCTCGTGTCTGTATTCGAAATGACGTATTGTCCTCTACGTATTTGAAGTTGGTCCGCGCGCAAATTGTCACAGGGTACTCTTTTAAACATTTCCCCGAGTTCAGAGTTATTCATTTTAAAACGTATAGGTGTTCCAATCTATAGTATCTTGGGTCATGCTTTCGCGATATTTCTTACGTCTTGGGCTGTCTAAATCGCGACTCAAAGTGTGTCCATTTTATCCCTATGTCGATTCAGATCACTATGCTTTCGTGACCGTCTATTTCCGACCTAGCAATATCAACCGCTTGGGCTACGGGTGTCACAAGTTTTACTACGGGGAGTAACAAGTTTTACTACGGGGAGATCTTCCCCTTTTTGTTCTTGTTTCATTGCTTCCCTTTCTCGTTTCTTTTTTAATTCAGCCATTTTTTTTCGATCTGCACCGCTTCCTACAAAGTAACGCCCCTCTCTGACGTTTTGTGTCAGAATGAGAATATAGTATATCACACTATTTTCAGAATCTCAGCTAACTCCTGATTGGTTTATAATATGCACGTGGTTCACGTGTCTATTCTCTATATAATGAGTCCTCTGACAATGCTAAATAAAATCTGGATAATAGATCCCTCGGAAGCACCGAAAACAAGGCAAAAAGTGAAATTGCAGACTCGGTTTGATTGAGTCTGTTCAAGCCTTTTTATGTCTTTTCAATTAGTAGTCAAACGAATCTGATTATAAATTGTATATGGTCACGTGTTTATTCAGTCGACGTCCAGAAACAAAGTGAAGATTTAATGTAATAGACTTGTTCTTACGCAGTTTCAATATCAATACATGTACATGCTTTCGATAGTTCAGCCTATTCAAGTCATGAAAATAAAAGTTAAATGTTTTACGCCTAACTATTCTTACGCGCTTTCAATATCAATATGAGCTTCTGAATGGTTAATATTTTCAAATAATAGAATTGAAAGAATGTGTAGAATTGAACAGCGCATTAACTAGAGCTTCCCAATGTTAGACATTGAGCCATAATCTAATCTCTCTCTCACCTAAAACACGTACATCAAGGACTCAGTACTACAGATCGAGAGATGGTATGACCCTAGTTAGCTTTGCTTCAGTTCATTTTCGTCACGGAAGAGCTTACTTTCCTAGTACAGTTAGCCGTGACACTCAAATTCTTGTACTAAGATGATCTTAACGACATCCTAGTTTCAGCTCCAGCCACTTTGTATACTAGTTAAATATGATCATATATCAAATATGAAATGTAATAAAAGATATTAACTTGTTCTATCAGTTAAAAGCTACGTGTCCTTTCTGCATCTTACCGTCAATGACAGTAAGTAATCATAGTCTGAATAATTATCAGAGCGTAAATATTTTGACCGGCTTAAACCTGTACACCATGCTATAGCGTACAAATATGATGATTTTACATAGCGCAGTATGCGATTAATTTAATATAATTATAGAATTGATTACCTAAGTATATTAACGGATTTAAAAAGCGATATCCCTTGTTTATAGAAATACTGATGTTTTATAACCACATTTTTAATGTATGCAGATACACTGTCTCAAAAGTTCATATTTAAGTAACAACTCTACACAAATCAGTGTGATTTATTAGTTAGATATAGTGTCAATATGAAATGTAATAAAACATTAACTTATTCTATCAGTTTAACGCGATGTATTCTCTCTATAACGTACGGTCAAATGATATTATTGTTCAATTTATTTGACCTGTCGAAAAGTGGACCCGACTTTTACTATATTCTGTTTGAGCCTATATAAGATTAACATGAAAGCCGGGAACATGTTTTGACAGGTCAATTAAAATAAACATTAATCAGCAGTAAATAAACTAGTGTGACTAATTATTAGAGCACTTTGACAAGCCATAACACGGATCTATTTTTCCAATACTAAGATAAACAACAAGCTGTAAAGCTTAATTAATATTGCAGTGATACAATCAAACGCTATAGTGTTAAATCTACTGACAATTTTGTTTTGAAATTAATGATTTCAGACGATACAAATATTGAGATAACATATAATAGTAATCGGTAAATTAATTAATTGTCGTGCAAAAAACATGTCGTAATATTGAGTAGATATACTCATCAACCGTTCATATAGTTTCTAGTGTGACGCGTTCATCCCGCAAAAGTGCTGAAGTGTATCGAGGGCTATAATCAAGTACAATTGCTAAATCCACTCAAAAAAGACTGAACTTGTCCGCACGCTTATGAAGTAAACATCGGGTATACATATTGTCACTGAATGAGGAAATCCGATACCGCTGTATTTTTTATAATTCAAAGCACGTACGTAATAGAACGCATGTCACGTGATTGGAAATATAATGCGTTAATTTGTGTTTATTTAACTAATTAAATGAATGGTTTTAACCAACCATTCAGACTTTATTTTTTGTCGATATCTGTCGGAGATGTATGGAATATATGCGTATTGTAAAATGTATTAGCGGTATATTGGTTATTACGGATATATTTGTTATGAAATTCATGCCACATTTTCTCCGTGAAATACATTTTCGCTACAGATTTTTGATGTATGTAAAAATGAATCACTATTTCAATGGCCGTTTAACGTAGAAGGTGTATGTAAAATATCTTCTTTCTGAAAAGCGAATACAAAATTTAATGATTACTTTATTACAGTGTCGATGGCATTTAAAATTTCAGAATTTTCCATAGTGTCCGTTTACGTTTTTGTCAATGCTGTTTATAAAAATGTTAAAGTTGTTTTAAAAAATGTTACGGGCGTTTAGATATTTGTCGAATGTGATTCGATTTTTGCACTTTAATATGTAATTTTCCATAGGGTCCGTTTACGTTTTTGTCAATGCTGTTTCAAAAAGTGTAACAGCTGTTTTAAAAAATGTTACGGGCGTTCAGATATTTGTCAAAGGTGATTCGATTTTTGCACTTTAATATGTAGTTTTCCATAGGGTCCGTTTACGTTTTTGTCAATGCTGTTTTAAAAAAATGTAACAGCCGTTTCAAAAAAATGTTACGGGCGTTCAGATATTTTTCAAAGGTGATTCGATTTTTGCACTTTAATATGTAATTTTCCATAGGGTCCGTTTACGTTTTTATGTAATTTTCCATAGGGTCCGTTTACGTTTTTTTAAACGGACCCTATGGAAAATTACATATTAAAGTGCAAAAATCGAATCACCTTTGAAAAATATCTGAACGCCCGTAACATTTTTTTAAAACGGCTGTTACATTTTTTTAAAACAGCATTGACAAAAACGTAAACGGACCCTATGGAAAACTACATATTAAAGTGCAAAAATCGAATCACCTTTGACAAATATCTGAACGCCCGTAACATTTTAAAACAGCTGTTATACTTTTTGAAACAGCATTGACAAAAACGTAAACGGACCCTATGGAAAAATTACATATTAAAGTGCAAAATCGAATCACATTCGACAAATATCTAAACGCCCGTAACATTTTTATAAAACAACTTTAACATTTTTATAACAGCATTGACAAAACGTAAACGGACACTATGGAAAATTCTGAAATTTTAAATGCCATCGACACTGTAATAAGTAATCATTAAATTTGTATTCGCTTTTCAGAAAGAGATTTACATTACACCTTCTACGTTAAACGGCCATTGAAATAGTGATTCATTTTACATACATCAAAAATCTGTAGCGAAAATGTATTTCACGGAGAAAATGTGGCATGAATTTCATAACAATATATCCGTAATAACCAATATACCGCTAATACATTTTACAATACGCATATTTCCATCCATCTCCGACAGATATCGACAAAAAATAAAGTCTGAATGGTTAGGTTAAAACCATTCATTTAATTAGTTAAATAAACACAAATTAACGTATTATATTTTCAATCACGTGGACATGCGTTCTATTACGTACGTGCTTTGAATTATAAAAAATACAGCGGGTATCGGATTTCTCATTCAGTGACAATATGTATACCCGATGTTTACTTCATAAGCGTGCGGACAAGTTCAGTCTTTTTGAGTGGATTTAGCAATTGTACTTGATTATAGCCCTCGATACACTTCAGCACTTTTGCGGGATGAACGCGTCACACTGAAACTATATGAACGGTTGAGAGTATATCTACTCAATATTACGACATGTTTTTTGCACGACAATTAATTAATTTACCGATTACTATTATAATGTTATCTCAATATTTGTATCGTCTGAAATCATTAATTTCAAAACAAAATTGTCAGTAGATTTAACACTATAGCGTTTGATTGTATCACTGCAATATTAATTAAGCTTTACAGCTTGTTGTTTATCTTAGTATTGGAAAAATAGATCCGTGTTATGGCTTGTCAAAGTGCTCTAATAATTAGTCACACTAGTAGTTATTTACTGGCTGATTAATGTTTATTTTAATTGACCTGTCAAAACATGTTCCCGGCTTTCATGTTAATCTTATATAGGCTCAAACAGAATATAGTAAAAGTCGGGTCCACTTTTCGACAGGTCAAATAAATTGAACAATAATATCATTTGACCGTACGTTATAGAGAGAATACATCGCGTTAAACTGATAGAATAAGTTAATGTTTTATTACATTTCATATTGACACTATATCTAACTAATAAATCACACTGATTTGTGTAGAGTTGTTACTTAAATATGAACTTTTGAGACAGTGTATCTGCACTACATTAAAAATGTGGTTAAAAACATCAGTATTTCTATAAACAAGGGATATCGCTTTTTAAATCCGTTAATATACTTAGGTAATCAATTCTATATTTATTAATTAATCGCATACTGCGCTATGTAAAATCATCATATTTGTACGCTATAGCATGGTGTACAGGTTTAAGCCGTGTCAAAATATTTTACGCTCTGATAATTATTCAGACTATGATTACTTACTGTCATTTGACGTAAGATGCAGAAGAGGACACGTAGCTTTTAACTGATAGAACAAGTTATATCTTTTATTACATTTCATATTTGATATATGATCATATTTAACTAGTATACAAAGTGCTGGAGCTGAAACTGATGTCGTTAAGATCATCTTAGTACAGAATTTGAGTGTCACGGCTACTGTACTAGGAAAGTAAGCTCTTCCGTGACGAAAATGAACTGAAGCAAAGCTAACTAGGGTCATACCATTCTCGATCTGTATACTGAGTCCTTGATGACGTGTTTTAGGTGAGAGAGAGATTAGATTATGGCCTCAATGTCTAACATGGGAAGCTCTAGTTAATGCGCGTTTCAATTCTACACATTCTTTCAATTCTATTATTTGAAAATATTAACCATTCAGAAGCTCATATTGATATTGAAAGCGCGTAAGAATAGTTAGGCGTAAAACATTTAACTTTTATTTTCATGACTTGAATAGGCTGAACTATCGAAAGCATGTACATGTATTGATATTGAAACTGCGTAAGAACAAGTCTATTACATTAAATCTTCACTTTGTTTCTGGACGTCGACTGAATAAACACGTGACCATATACAATTTATAAATCAGATTCGTTTGACTACTAATTGAAAAGACATAAAAAGGCTTGACAGACTCAATCAAACCGAGTCTGCAATTTTCACTTTTTGCCTTGTTTTCGGTGCTTCGAGGGATCTATTATCCAGATTTTATTAGCATTGTCAGAGGACTCATTATATAGAGAATAGACACGTGACCACGTGCATATTTAAAACCAATCAGGAGTTAGCTGAGATTCTGAAATAGTGTGATATCTATATTCTCATTCTGACACAAAACGTCAGAGAGGGCCGTTACTTTGTAGGAAGCGGTGCAGATCGAAAAAAATGGCTGAATTAAAAAAGAAACGAGAAAGGGAAGCAATGAAACAAGAACAAAAAGGGGAAGATCTCCCCGTAGTAAAACTTGTACTCCCCGTAGTAAAACTTGTGACACCCGTAGCCCAAGCGGTTGATATTGCTAGGTCGGAAATAAGACGGTCACGAAAGCATAGTGATCTGAATCGACATAGGGATAAAATGGACACACCTTTGAGTCGCGATTTAGACAGCCCAAGACGTAAGAAATATCGCGAAAGCATGACCCAAGATACTATAGATTGGAACACCTATACGTTTTAAAATGAATAACTCTGAACTCGGGGAAATGTTAAAAGAGTACCCTGTGACAATTTGCGCCGCGGACCAACTTCAAATACGTAGAGGACAATACGTCATTTCGAATACAGACACGAGCCAGGGATCAGGAAAACATTGGGTGGTCTTTTATTTTCCAAAAAGAGGGCCCAACGAATTTTTCGATTCACTAGGTAATAGACCGGAGCACTACAAAGTTCATTTTGAGCTAGCGTTAAAGAAGCGTTATTGGATGAACTTCAGTCAAATACAAGATACGATTCAAACATATGCGGACTGTATTGCGTTATATTACATTACGAACCGATGTTCCGGACGAAAAATGAAGGACATTTTTAAAACCGTTTGATGTGTATCGCAAGAAGTCGAATGATGAATTTATTGTTTCTATTTTAGTTGATACATGTAGCCTGTTTTAGTAATACAAGCTTGGCAATAAAAATTAAAAGAACAATATGTCTTTGTTATTTATAACCTATAAATTCGAATTTGATTTAACGGAAAGATGAAGCGTCGGTAGGTGTACACAAATAAAACGACATATTCGTTTATTGTATTTTATTCGTTTCACAAATCCATATATATGCTTTTTAATAAGCGCCTCTCGCAATTCTAAATGAAGAACTGCATCAATGATATCTACAGTAAAATAAAATCATGTTTATTATCTTTCTCGGACTGGAAACCAATCGTATTGAAATTCTTAGCCACCCCATCGTATCACATCTTAACATAAAGCGCTATTTCCTCGTTCTCAGGAATATAAGTCATCCAGTCACTGATCGCCCCAATATTGAAATTCATCTGAGAGCCATTCTATACGGCCCATGTAACATAACGGTATATACGGTCTTTCTACACAGCCGGAAAATAGTTTTCTACAGAGATCCGATGGTAACACATCCATCACTTACACTATTTAAAACTGCCTCTTTAGCCTGTCTTTCATACAAATTTCGTGTAATTGATCAATACAATTCAGCAACTAGTTCAACGCTTAAAATGCTCTTTTCTACCAATTTCTGTTTGCATGATGATCACAGAGCATAGTTAGTACATCTATGTAGATATTTCCGGGTCCTTCGGGTTCCGTACTAATGTTACAGGGGCAATAGGAATTTGGTTGCAAGCTATGTTCGCACCACTTGAGTTCTATTTTCGGATGATAATTTGCTCATGTATTGTCGGAGCATATATACCCATGTAGAGTAATTCATATCGAACTCTATTCTCGTTTTTGTTATGTCTGTACTGAACATAGAGACATCCTTCGCTTCCAGAAAATCGCCTATAAGCACACTCTATGTCTACCAATAATGTCCGTCAGGCAAATTAATCTCCATGTCCTATACGGATCACCAGTGTGGATGATGGAGAAGTCTACATTCAAATTCGTCCTGTTCTTATATAGCTTGTCAATAATTCTACCCAAATGTCTTCCGAAAACCCAAAATGTACTTTACTGTAATGCGCTTCGTAAAGCCATACTTTGTGATGTACTGGACACACTTCCTTTAGGTCAGCAGCGAAGGAATTCATCATATTCTGGAATACTTCCGAGCTATTTCCATGATTTGACTTCTGAATGATTTGTCTGATGAAAGCGCTATTATATACTCGCCACAAAGCCTCGATTTCAAAAGGAGGCTTGTATTTGTAGTAAGAAACGGCATTTATCTCAATTCTGATTGGTCAATTAAAATAGTAATACTGAATTAAACCGGTAAAAAACCAGACAAGAGGCACTTATTTTCAATAATTCTTATTTAAAGGACAAACATTAAAACTTTCCCTGCGGTTTATCTCAGTATTGGAAACAAAGTCGATCCGTGTTATCGCTTGTCAAAATTCTGCTTCCTGATTGGTTGTAGTTAACGAAGTGTTATATACTGGAGTTCTACAGGTAAATATCATTCGATTAAAGGATCCAGGTACAATGCACACAGCGGTTTATGTTGTATGAACGATTAAATTAGGTATTTCTATTTCATTTTTTCGTATCGGGTAAATTAATGACATTTTGCTATAATCATTTCTATACTTATGCATAAAGCGTTAACGCGCTGTTTAAAATCAATATATATGTACACTATAGCGTGGAGTAGACGTATTTTTAACCTGCCAGGTGTATTGGAAACGTGTTACCGCTTGTCAAAATACTGCATTCCGATTGGCTGATGGTTGTGATGTGTTTTATACGGAGTTCTACAGGTAAATATCATTCGATTAGAGGATCTAGTAAAGCGCATCGCGGTTTATGCTGTATGAACGATTAAATTAGGTATATTTCTATTTCATTTTTCGTATCGGGTTTATTAAAGACATTTTGCTTTAATCATTCTAAATTATGTATGAAGCGTTAACGCGCTGTTTAAAATCAATAAATATGTACACTATAGTGTGGAGTAGACGCAAAGCGATACGGGTCTTAACCTGTCAGGTGTATTGGAAAAACGTTACCGCTTGTCAAAATACTGCATTCTGATTGGCTGTGGTAGTGAAACGATATTTCTATTCACCATCTAAAGATTTGATTCATTAGGCGAATTTATCCGGACAGGTAAGTTGTTATGAACGATTAAATTAGGTATTTCTGCTGATACTTGCGGTGTGATTTATGAAACGTCTCAAATTCACTAGGATTTCACTATCTTGTTGCAGACGGTAATATATACGTTTTGCTGTATCTCGAATGTTTTATATAGTGGCAGGCAGTCTTGTTTTCATTCACTTTAATATCATAATCTACGTATGTAGTTGAATTCCTAGTCGCAAACGCTAAAGCGAAAGGCAAGGTAAATATAACAATAAGTATAACGGGGCCTATGATGATTGCTTTTTGTCGTTTTGATGATGACATTTGAATGGCGAGAGTTTTCCATACTGTAAGCTTTGACGTTATAAAGTCAGACTGATTTGATAACTAAAAGCGTGCTCTAATATACACGTTTCGAAGGGCTAGTTTTCAAAGCAAGGCTTATGTAAAAAGGGGAGTGATTTCATTGAAATTCCAGTTTGGAACAGCTTTGAACCAAACTAACGTATAAATGATAAGTTTTATCATGTAAGCCAGCCTTTCCTTGAGGAATAAACCAATCAGAATGCGTCGTATCACTAGTCAATCAGAGCATTGCTAAGCTATACTGACTAATCAGAACGTTGCTTTGGCTCTATTTATTATACTTCGCCTGTAAATTCATTCACTGCCATTTTGGATATCAAAGTGTAAGTTACTTGGCGTATTTCTCGCATGAGTGATTTGACTTCCGGTTTAAGTTTATTGCCTTATAGTACTTATCGAGACATTCGGTTAGATACCCAACATGCCTAAGTTATCAGAGAAGGAGAGGAGGAAGAGGTGTTGTCGGTATATGCAGTAACGCCTTCTTCCATAACGCATACAATTTTACGCAGGAGTGACCACGCATTCAAATTCTGTATACAACGTAATAGTCCTCGTCAAAACCTTTCATTTGATACCAAACACTGCTAAAGTCGTTCCAAGTATAATAGAGAAATATTGTACTTTACTTTTTTTAACAGATAGGTAAGGTAAGACAACCATCGTGCTTAATTGACTGCCGTGCCAATAGTTATGTTATTCATATATGTATTAAAGAAAAGTAAACATTCCTTTCTATTATTACATTAAAAAATATTGTAAACCGCTAGAGGAAATAAATAAACTCAATAATCAAGCTTTTTAATTCCGTTGGTATTTATAAAGAAGAAAGAGGTAAAAGCTATACACTGAAATTATAAAACGCGCTCAATAATGCGGACAAATGTTAAACTACGTGCTATCGCTTGTCAAAATTCTGCTTCCTGATTGGTTGTAGTTAGCGAAGTGTTATATACTATACTGAAGTTCTACAGGTAAATATCGTTCGGTTAAAGGGTCTGGTAGAGCGTATATCACGGTTTATGCTGTATGAACGATTAAATTAAATATTTCTGTTTCATTTTAGTATCAGGTAAAGTAAGGAAATTAATAACATTTTGCTATAATCATTTCTATACTTATGCATAAAGCGTTAACGGCGCTCTTCAAAAATCAATATATATGTAGCGCGGAGAAAGAGATAAGGGTCTTAACCTGTCAGGTTTATTGGAAAAGTGTTACCGCTTGTCAAAATACTGCATTCCGATTGGCTGTTGGTAGTGAAACGATATTTCTATTCAACCATCTACAGAGTGATCATTAGACGAATTGGTCCGGACTGGTAAGTTGTATGAATAATTTAGTTAATTATTCTATTGTATATCGTATCGGGTTTTATTAAAGAAATTGTAATTATTTCTATAATTATATTATTGCGCCCATAATCGAATCCTGCTGTTAAAATCATCGTATTGTACACTATAGCGGCGGTGTACGGGTTTAGGCCTGTCAAAAATATTATATTCTCTGATCAGTATTCAGACTTTGATTACCGTTGTCATTTGACGGTAAGATGCAGAAGAGAACGCGTGGCATTTAACTGATTGATCATCAAAGACTCGTTTGATTAATGACCACCGCTATGAGCATACATACCTAAAAATAGTTGCACCGACGCCGTAAGTTCATTCTAAAATTAGACTATGAAGTTCATTTGAAGACCTCTTGTTAAAACGAATACATAGTCATTTACTTAGTGGACGCCGAAGGGTACACATCATGGACAAAAAAGTAATCTTCAGTAAACTTGCTTCTTTAAACATGTATTTATCTTAAACAATGCCTAATAGTAAATTTTTTAATTTTTTTTATAACTGTTTAGTTTTAATGTGATGAATATTTTGTTTTAGATTAGTTACTTTCTTTACTTTGTAATATAATCTGTTTTGATTTAAAAGAAATGTATTTGTTCATTTAGGTCTGAGATGAATTTATATGGTTAAATATAATTAATATTCTATTTGGTTTTCTTGTAATATTTTATTTTCGTGTTATCTCCACGTGTAGGGCTGACCCTTAATGTGCGCGAACACGCCCTAGATAGGTATATAAGTCGGCTCTATCTACTTTAGGGAGTCATTTCTATTCATAGAACGTAAAGTCATTTTTGGTATGAAAAATAGGTTTATTACTGTCGTTTCTATCTATAACATTGTAAAGTCATTCTTAAAATAGAAAGGTGATGTCATTCTAAAACTAGATTTCAAAATGGCCATTCTCACGCATGCGCATACCTGGCCCCAAAGAGACCCCAGTACTACTAACATAAATGCTGACTTGGGCAAAGATGCATGTATGACCAAGACAAAAAAAATCAGGACTTGGCTCTGTGATCTTGAACTCGAAGACTTGGCCCCGAGAAATGTGTCAAGACATACTCTTATCACACTGGTATCAATTACTTGTAGCATGAAAGCAATGCAGAAAATATATAACATCATATTCTATATAGGACACATACCACAGCATTTATAAGAAAGTCCTCGATAACACTGTAAATAAAAAGATATAAGAGCGATATTAGTCATTAACATCTTTGAATATAAATCTCCTTTAACAAACTCTAGAACACAAAGGTTTTAAGTATATGCTACTTTGTCCTATCACACTCCACTCTACTCCATGTTTTAGTATATCTTTCTATAAAAGCCACCCGCGATACTTGTAAACAGTTGCGGATCAGTCTGTCATTTTTGTTTGTTTATCTTAGGTTTAGCGCCGTTTTTCAACACAACAGTATTTCAGTTATTATGGCGAGCAGTGAACGTAACCAGAGTTCTTTAATTCTGAACCAGAACCTACCCGATCTCAGCAAATAACTGCCAACTTCTCCCCATGAATCAGAGGTTTTAAGCATTCGGTTTGAACTCACCATGCAATCCATAACCAGTGCTAAACCTATTGAGCTAAGGGTGCTAGTTGGTTGGAATTGGCTTTTGCGGTTTACTAGATGTTCTTGGAAGAAATTGTGGACAGCAGCAGGACGACGGACACCCAACAAGCCTTAAAGCTCAACATGAGCCAATTTTGAGCTAAGCGGGCGAGCATATCCACGAAGTGGTTCATGAGAAGAACTTTAGCAAACCCTAAATGGGACCACTTGTCCCCATTTGAAAAAAGAATTTGGAGACTTCATAATGATACTACAGACCAAGTGACAGCTGATCATGTTCAGGTGCATCATATTTAATTCGCATATGGTGAAATAGATGTTTTTCATATGGTTATTCAGTACTTTTACACGGCAAAAGTTATGCATGCAGATTGAACTGACTGCATAGAGGAGAATTATGTTATGAATAATACCAACGTCCAACAAGAGTGTCAGATTGTCACAAAATACGCCCGTCATCGAACTTGGCCTAATACAAGGACCATAATCAAAGAGTGCCTAGGGCGATTTGCCTGGTTATCGAACTTGGCCGAGATATTATGCCTACATACATTGTCAGCAAGTTTGGTGAAGATCAGTGAAAACTGTTCGACTTATAGAGCGGACAAGGCTAAATTCGCTTTTTTGAGTAATTAATTCAAGGGCCATAATCCAAGAGTGCCTAGGGTGATTTTGCTGGATATTGAACTTGGCCGAAATATTATGCCCACAAACATTTTCAACAAGTTTGGTGAAGATCGGTTGAAAACTGTTTCACTTAGAGAGCCGACAAGGCAAAAATCAGTTTTTCGAGTAATTCAACAGCCATAATCCAAGAGTGTCTGGGTCAATTTGTCTGGTTATCAAACATGGTCCAGATATTATGCCCACAAACATATTGTCAGCACGTTTGGTGAAGATCGGATGAAAACTGTTCGACTTAGAGAGCGGACAAGGCTAAATTCAGTTTTTCGAGTAATTCAAAGGCGATAATCCAAGAATGCCTTGGGCGATTTAGCTGGTTATCGAACTTGGCTTAGATATTATGCCCACAAACATTGTCAGCAAGTCTGATCGGATGGAAACTGTTCGACTTAGATAGCAGACATGCTTTGGACGCTGCCCGACCACCGCTGCCACGAGTGTTCACATAATACGCCCCACTCTATAAGAGATAGGCGTATAAAGACCACTACCTTAATTAAAACCCTTCCTATCACACTGTTGTATGTTTTATGTCCAGCAAGAAAACACAACTAAAATACATGTATAATCCATTTTTATTTTCAAATAAATATTTGCATGTTAATATTACATTTGAATGGAGCTCTCTAACAGAATGCCTTTACTACATTACACATGACAAAAATGTTTTAAACAGCTTAAAAATGGACAATTATAGTTCCTGATTATTTCAGAAACTTTTATCGAAAGTAACAAAATTCAAAGTAAACAAAGAAATCATGTCTTCTGCAAGTTTCTATGAAGCAGTTTATTATGAAACGATGAACAATTAAATATTGCAAACTTTATGATCAGATAATGAAGAGTTATCTCCCCCTGTCAGGCACTAAAATTATCTGCCATCTCATCTTACCTTAAGATTTTCATTCCAGTAAAATAACGCAGAAATATAAACATCGAACATCTGTAAAGGTCAGACATAGAAGCTACCAGTAAACATGAAAAGCATTCCTTCCATGGTACAATGTATACTGAAACTTTCTTGATGATAAAAGTTTTCTCCATCAAAGGAGTCCTGGCAAACATGAGAATATCAGCACTTTGTTACACCTTTGTATATCAATTTTGCTATTTTTACAGGATTTTCAACAACCCCTGTACTACGTCTGAAGTTCAAGGATACTGAGCTTTACATTTCAGCTTAATGAGTCTAAATACGATTACAATTACAACAAATTTGGGGCCATATTAAAACTGTTATATATATATATGTAACTGACTAGAAAAAAATAGTTTGATTAATTTTTTGCTTTTCAAAAAATTTATATCTGTTTCAAAACTCTTCTTGTTCATAATGTCCTCGTTTATCTTTCAGTGAAGTATACAATTTTCAAAATCTGAAGAGCAATAATGTAAATCTGTAAAGTATGATTCTTTCTCATTTTTGTGAAAGATATGTTCTCTAACAGACATATTTGAAATGTATTCATAAACTGAAATTTTAACATTTACATGTAATAAATTTGCTAAAATGTACATCTTCTTATACAACTGTACAGTTAAACAAGAGCTGTCCACAAGACAGCACGCTGGACTTTTCTCGGTGCTTGACTCTGAATTAGAGCTCTGCCAGTTAAAACTTAATAAAACTTTAACCAGATAATTCTAAGTTAAAAAGAGACATAACTCTCAAAATTCAAATCAGAGTTATGGAGATTGTTTCTCCTAGTGTAGACTTTGTCAAAAATTTTAACAAACAGCGACGATAATGCTGACGCAGGGGCAAGTGCAATAGCTCTACTTTTTCTTCGGAAAGTCGAGCTAAAAATGCCTAATGTCTAAATAGATGATCTTTCTCATACTATTTTCATCAAAAATGCTGTGATCAAAATAATTACATATTTTTTCCATGAAAAATAAAATGCCTTGGACTGAAAGCAGATAAAACTTAAAATTTCAAAATTCAATTACGGGAAAATTATTTCTGATAAGCAAAATAGTTGTTGTTTTCTAGCAACAAGCACTTTTTCTTGCAATACAGTATGAAGCTCCTAAAATTAAACATGTGGCTTGCATACTGAAAAAGCTTCAGCACAGACAGACAGTCCAATGTATATGTACATCATTAACAAAAAAAGTTATGTTCTAGTTTCAAAAATTCACATAGTTTTTTCAATTCATAAAATCCAATACCTAATAAATAGAAGGAACACAACTACCACGGCAACTATTGCAGCTATTTTAGCATACGATGCACGTAAATTTAAATATTTGGCATCCTTTTTATACTTTGATGACAACGTAGATAAATTGCTGGCCTTGGTGTCCAATACTGAAATTTAAAAATAACATATCCATGTTACTAAACATGGCTAAATTATAAGTGCTCATTTTTCTGATACCTGTAAAAACTGAAGAAATAGAGAATTAAAATCTTTTATTGAAAGATGGGGATGTTGTCATATCCTGAATAAATGTTCCATGATGTGACTGTTGAAAAACTTTTCATTGTACACTAATTCTGATTCTGATTCTTAAACAATAACATGAAATTAAGCTAAAAGCTAATACTGTAACTGTTCAATAGGCAAAACTGCTACTACATTACAATATCTATGAGTTTAAGGTATTGGACCTGTAATAGAGTACCTCCTTTTTGAAGAGTATTCAATTCCTACCATAATCCTACTTTGACTGCAATTTTCAGGGGGGCGTAGGTTCAAGCCCCACTGGGACCAAAATAATTTTTTCCATATTTTCCATTTTCTAATAAGTTTTTACTTCTTTCAAGACTGAGTTACGGTACATGCGGTAAAAGTTTTCTATTTTGCCTTCTTTACATTACATATTGTGGAAGAAATGCAGGTAGGTTTTACTTCTGCCCCAAGGTTATTTTAAAATGAAGTGGGGAAAATTCAAAACAGACCCACAGGATTCGACCTTAATTTTTCGATGTTGGAGTTAGAATTCTGTCTCATGAAATCTTTTACTTGAGGCACCCTAGAAAAACCTGATATTTACAGTTTTATTTTGTGTTTTATAATTTGTTGACAATAGTTTGATGTTTCTTTTAACAAAATTAATGTTGTAATGAATTCTCTGCAAACGTTTTAGATAGTGGCCATCACACTGAACTTTGTCTTTACTTGAGCTTGAGGAAATATCATAAATTATACAAAATTTACAAAGAATGGCACAGTAAAAGTTGTTTAAAATTTGCAATACAGTGCGAAACATGGTCAACTTTAAGCATATACCAAGCAAATACCATTTTTAAACATTACTATAAGGGGTCCAATACCTTAAAGGTAAACATGTGTTTGAATGGTCTCCTAAAGAATATAATTTTGCCCAAATTCTGTATCAGTCTGATCTTACCCCTTTAACTGTAAGATACCTAAATTAGTTTAACAGCAGGCGGATAGAAATAAATTAATCATTTTAAAAGTTTGGATCAACCATATCATGGCGTGATTTGTTTCATGGTAAAGGCAATTTTCAGCAAGATCTAGGACCAGGGAATATATATTACAGATGCTATAACGATTGTGATGCCAGACGTCATTTCTAAAGATGTAAGTTGTTACCAAAAATATACCATAACCCAGTTTTTCAACAGTACATTCAAGTATTTCTGTCATGTAACAAGCATTCAAAGTAACCCATGTTCCTGAATTTTGTACCATCACTTACCTGTTCTCCATGATTAACTGTGATTTTATCGGCAATAATCAGAGGTGGAGCAACAATGATTTCAGACATACAGTCTTCTATCAAATTATCATAGCGAACATACATCTTGCCTGGTGATTAAATTTAAGACCCCATGATCCAAAGATTTGTGTTCTATATTGTGCTAAACAGGTAGGCTAAATCTTAAAATTAAGTTATCACAGCATACCTGACAGGGAATCTCCTCTCTGTAAAACATCGTCTATATTCTGTACCATAATTCTCTGAACATCCTGCAATTCTGTGTTTATCGAGGAAAGATTTTTCCTGGCTCTCGAGTCCATGTAGTTCTTCCTAACTTTTTGTATGTATGTATCTGTAATGATGTATACACCATTTAATGCACAATGGTCACATTTTTCAACAGTAGATCAGTGAAGTCAAAATCAAAATATGGAGATACGTAAAGAGAGTTTAAAGGCTGAAATGAACAAGAAGAAAACTTTTAAAGGACAAAACTCATTACTCAAAAACACAAGTAACTAGAACATGATAACGTACAGATATTACAGAGGAGCTTGTGTAAATATCTATCAAGACAGCCATGGTGGCCCTAAGTCACTCACTCTGATTGTGATCGTTGAACTTTTTATGTGTCATAATACAAGACTTTTTTTTCTATTTTTAACCATTGTTAACTTAAAAACTACAAGTTGAATCACTTGAACAAAATTATGAGAGGACCTTACCAGAGTATTACAGACTAGGTTTGGTAAAGATCCATTGAGTGATTCATGAGAAAAGATTTTTTAAAGGTCTTCTATTTTTAGCTCCAGTAGGCCCTAAATCAGGCAAAGTGGAACCATCTGAATGAAAATGAGAGAGATCAATGCCAAGATGCTTCTGACCGAGTTTGGTGATGATCCATCATGTTCTTCATAAGAAAAAGTAGCTTAACCTTTATCATGCTGGACACAATTGATTCTGCCTTTGCTACCAGTGTAGATCATGATCAGCCTGCACATTTGTGCAATCTGCTCATGATATGCACTGTTGGCCATTCAATCAGTATCTTTTTGGTAAACAGCCCTTTTGACAGTTAACAGTACTGTCCAAATTGAAAGATGGACAAGTCCATTATAATAATTCAGCAGGGTAAGGGTTAAAGTAAAAAGCTTACACCAGAACTCTGACAGCAGACAACAGATAGAGTGCCATCACAACAGCTTACCCTAAACCTATGGTTTGGGAGATGCTAAAATGGTAATCATCTCAACAAAAGAAAAATCACTGAGGTAAAATATTACAAAGAAGAAAAACTTACCAAATTCTATAAAGCTGTATGGTCTAGACACAGTTTCAACCTTAAAACCGTAATTTGATGCAAATTCTGTTTGAAGATCCTCGAGAAATGAGTATGCAAGTCTCTTTGAGAATGTTTTATCACATAGCACTAAATAACACACTCCTCTCTCTATGTAGTAGCTGAAAATATAACATAGCACTAAATAACACACTCCTCTCTCTATGTAGTAGCTGAAAATATAACATAGCACTAAATAACATACTCCTCTCTCTATGTAGTAGCTGAAAATATAACATAGCACTAAATAACACATTCCTCTCTCTATGTAGTAGCTGAAAATATAACATAGCACTAAATAACATACTCCTCTCTCTATGTAGTAGCTGAAAATATAACATAGCACTAAATAACACACTCCTCTCTCTATGTAGTAGCTGAAAATATAGCAAATATATATAACAATAATCTCAGTAATAGTACACATACCATATAGGTACTTATTTCTGCGGGTTGAATATTCTGCAATTTTTTTAAAAAATGAGGTGGTATTAAATTTCTGCGTACATTATTTCTGCGGTGTCTTTCTTCTCACGTTGAAGTGGTTTATTTCTGCGGTTCTGTATTCTACGGTTGTTTTATTAATTTCAAATAGACAGGTACGTATTTTGTTGTTATTTTGACAGTTATTTTGACTTCCGGTTTGAAAAGAATAGTTGACGGATACTGATGAAACAACCTCATCATCACATAATGTTAATGATTAAATGCAAGGAATTTTATGAATACGATCATGCCAAACAGACACGAAAAATGCCTGAATCTATATTTTGCAAACATTCCTATCTGTGCATTGTAACTGTTGATAATTTTTGTTAATCACGCTTTTTTCAAGTCCCATACAAATAACGGTAAACATGACCATCGCCAGACAGATCGGTTGACAATAGACACAAAGGATACAATGGATTGTGTTTGTCATGCACATAATTAAAGAAAATGAAACTGACAGCTGACTGCTAAATTGTGAACGGAAATCAAAACAAATTCAATGTTTTTTATTACGGTTTAACAGCAAATTATTATATTACCATTAATACTAAATTTTCAACTTACTTAGTCGGTATTCGGCTACATGTGGGACAAAAGCCGATAACGCTATCAGACATTGTCTTATACTTAACCGGATTATTATGGCGGCTTGTATCGTCGTATCATGGCATGTCAGGACAAAATTTTTGGCGGATTTTATATCTACGGTCTTATTGTCTTCCGCAGAAAACGCAGAAATAAAGTTCCTGCAGAAAAAAGTACTTATACGTTACTTTCTTTTACATATATCAAGTTTGTTTGTTTGTTTTGGGTTTAACGCCGTTTTTCAACAGTATTTCAGTCATGTAACGGCAGGCAGTTAACCTAACCAGTGTTCCTGGATTCTGTACCAGTACAAACCTGTTCTCCGCAAGTAACTGCCAACTTCCCCACATGAATCAGAAGTGGAGGACTAATGATTTCAGACACAATGTCGTTTATCAAATAGTCACGGAGAACATACGCCCCGCCCGAGGATCGAACTCGTGACCACCCGATCCGTAGACCGACGCTCTACCTACTGAGCTAAGCGGGCGGGTCACATATATCAAGTATAATAATAATTTCTGTCAATGTCTGTCATAACAAACTAGAGCTATCACTAAAGGTGATGAATGTACCCCCCGCATGCACTGACACAGTACATTGCAATTTGACACACACAAGATTGCATAATTATGTGGACTGTATGTATATAGACTATATGTATACAGTATAGTAACAAAAAACAAAGTCCCATAACTATGCAGAATATTTATCTAAAAGAATGTAACATGCACCATGCACAACTAGGGTTGGTACTGATCACTTGTGTGAAGTTTCATTAAATTGTGTGTAAGGGTTTGGCAGATTAGGCACGCACAAGATTGCATATGCAGACTGTACATGTATGTACATAGAATGTTAACAAGAAACAAAGTCCCATAACTCTGCAATTTTTGTTGCTGAAAGAACCTAACATGCCCCATGCACAACTACTGTTGTTACTGATCACTTGTGTGAAGTTTCATTAAATTGTGTCAAGGGGATGAGGAGAGATGGTGCGCACAAGATTGTGTCTATGTATATAGTATAGTAACAAAAAAACAAAGTCCCATAACTCTGCAAATGTTTTATCTGAAAGAACCTAACATGCCCCATGCACAACTACTGTTGTTACTGATCACTTGTGTGAAGTTTCATTAAATTGTGTCAAGGGGATGAGGAGAGATGGTGTGCACAAGATTGTGTCTATGTATATAGTATAGTAACAAAAAAACAAAAGTCCCATAACTCTGCAAATTTTTTTTTCTAAAAGAACCTAACATACCCCATGCACAACTACTGTTGGTACTGATCACTTGTGTGAAGTTTCATTAAATTGTGTCAAGGGGATGAGGAGAGATGGTGCGCACAAGATTGTGTCTCTGTATATAATATAGTAACAAAAAAACAAAGTCCCATAACTCTGCAAATTTTTTTTCTAAAAGAACCTAACATGCCCCATGCACAACTACTGTTGGTACTGATCACTTGTGTGAAGTTTCATTAAATTCTGTCAAGGGGATAATGAGAGATGGTGCGCACAAGATTGCATCTACGGACAGACGGCCAGACAGACAGACAACCTGACACCAGTATACCCCCCCTTACAACTTTGTTGTCGGGGGGTACAATAATCTGCAAAAGATAAAATAAAGCATACTTTGCATTTTTATCATTTTAACAACGCTGATTTTACAGAAGAAATCACTTGTGCTGCATAGTTTTAGGTAAATTGTGTATATGTACACAGAAATGTTACAAATCCTCCAAGCAATGTTTCTTGACATACAGAAATAATTTGAACATCTTGTTAGAGGGACTCACAGCAGGAACATTTCTGTGAAAATATTTAAGAAATTATTTACAGCAAAAGAGTGCTTTAACACTATTTATGCATGATGGGCGGTTATACGTCGGGCGTAATAATTTCACGAGGACGCAGCCCGAATGAAATTATTTGTACAACGTATTACCTCCCGAGTGTATAAATAGTGTTAAAACACGCTTGTGCTATAAATTATTTCGATTCTAATATGCCCTTAATCTGAAACAGCAGATACAATATAAAAGCACTTTCTTTGTCGCAACAAAAACACTGACGTCACGGCACGTTAACGTGACGTCATTCTAGCGTAAGAGTGTTTTAACAGAGACAAGCATATTAGACTTCCAAATCAAGCATGCAGACTAGAAAAGTTTCCAGTAAAACATATGAATGATTATGCTACCTAGCTGCCATGCTTTTTTTTTTTTTTTTGACAAATCTACAATCTTAGTCTCTGAGAAGATGATGAACACAATGTAGATAAATTGATGCTAGACAGGGAATGATCACAAAAGCATGTTGTGTCTTGGTGAGCTACTGGTAAAACCTGAACAAGAAATATTTTGGAAACTTTAACTCACAAATTTTGAAATATGTCCATTTTAGATTGGGAAGTTCTTTTTGAATTGTTTGCTGCAGTTGTATGTGAAAAAGCCCTCTATTTACACACTCAACAGCAAATAAATACCTTTATTGAATACTCTATAACCAAGACATAGCCAGCAAAACCGACCTAGTATATATATATTGTTAACATTATCATGGGGTTTAAGTTTAAACTATGTTATATACATGATAATATAATAAGGCATATAATGCAATATCAGATAATATAAACTAGAAGATATATCATAAGTGGACAAGACTCACTGGAATATATATGGTCCCGATTCAAGGCTACATCTAGTTGGGGGTTGCGGGTCTGCTGAAATCTTACGAAACAACTGCTTTGCTTGGTTCTGAAATTCCATCATACTTCTCCCAGCCTGAAATATAACAGCATGATTTTTTCAAAATTACTGATGTCAAAGGCTATATTCTATATCTAACCTGTCTGAAGAAAAAAACATGACATATGTTACAAAAATAAACAATCAACTATGATTTCTTTCAAATGACAGTAGGAATTTTGTGACCACAAATTGCCCCGCTGCTTATCTAACCCTGAAATGTCTGTTGTCTTCCCTATTGTCTGTAATAAGAGGCCAACTTGGATTCACTTGAACACTCAGGACTCAAAGAAATTTTTTCAGGCCATCTATAGTTCAGCAGACTGATCTTTTTAACAAAGCCACTGCCTGAAAGTGTCTCACTCACAGGAGCTTTGACTCATGAAATATGTGCAAAATGAGTTTTAAAATCATTTTCCAAAGTTTCAAATCTATTCAAAACCTGATTTCTTCAAGGTCAATGGCACTAGTGAGCAAGGACTCACTGTATGGATGTAAAATGATTATTTGAACCATCCTACAAGGTTTCAAAGCAATATGACATTGCTTAATGGTCCAAGACTGACCAGGACTGTACAGGATAGCTAAACACGTCCATTTTTGACACACCTACTAGACTCTGAGATATTTTATCAGCTTTTATCTTCCTGCATATTGATCAGGTCAGCACGACGTCACTTCTGTTACTGAGAAACTGATAATGCGACATATTGCAGAGGTGAAAGTAGAACCTAGCGACGCGTAACCATTAAACTAGCAGCAGTATGGATTGTTGTGTTGTTTTTTTTTTTCAAATAAAACATATCCAGATACTATGTTCATTTAGTAGATTTTATTATCTACATCAAGATACTATGTTCATTTAGTAGATTTTATTATCTACATCAAGATACTATGTTCATTTAGTAGATCTTATTATCTGCTGTCCCTATGGTATACATTTTTAAAGTTTTTGTCTGATTACACAGGAAATTATTAATTTACTAGCATGTCAAAACGGTCTGGAAGAAGTGACATGTTCAAATATGAAAGTGACATCAATCTGTTTGTCAACTGACATGCAAATAACAATAATGTGCATAATTATACCAGTCACACATCCAAACATATCAAAAGAAATATAATGACAATTACTTTAATAATGATAGATCATTCAGGAACCTAAATATTTTTTCCATTAAATTTTGAATTTCAATAAGTCTAATAATAAGAGGGCCATGATGGCCCTAAATCGCTCACCTGTTATCATTGCACTTGAGGACAAGAAGGTCCGCAGAAAAAATATCTAAGTCCAAAGGACTGGAACAACAAAGGAAAGAAATTTAACCAAAAAGAAAAAAAAATCTTACAAGGTACAGATATGTCAAAATACACCTAAAAATTGGAGGTACCATCCATGTTGTACTACAGAAAAGTGGTCTCGGTTTTCCCTACGGCCAATAATAAAAAAGTTACTAAAAATAAGCTATTTATATTAACGTAAAAGGGAAGTAATTAAAAAGAAAATTATTGTAAGTGATCAAAAGAAGGATCTGCCAAATAAATCTGTTGACATAAATGAAATTTCAGATCAGTATCTTCATGAGTTACGGAGATATACCCATTTTAATTTGAAATAAAGGGAGGTAATTTGACATAAAATCAGTCCATAGTTATCTACCCTGATTGGCTCAGTCCAACTAATGACAATAATGAAATTTCAAATAAGTCCTATAAGTACTTACTAATATAATTCCATTTTGATTACAATCAGGAGAGGTAATCAGATATAAAATAACTCTGGAACCTATGATTGGATCTGATTTGTCATGGAATCCAAGATTTACTGTTGTTGAAGATATTTTGGAAGTTTGTATCAAATAAAACCATAAATGAAGTCTCTATATGGCTGCAAAAGCCAAAATAGACAATTTTGGACCTTTAAGGGGCCATAACTCTGGAACCCATTGTGGAATCTGGCCAGTTCAAGAAAGGAATCAAGATCTTGTGGTGATAGAAGTTGTGTGCAAGTTTGGTTAAAATCAAATCATAAATGAAGCTGCTATTGTGCAGACAAGGTCAAAATAGCTAATTTTGGCCCTTTCAGGGGCCATAACTCTAGAACCCATTATGGGATCTGGCCGGTTCAACAAAGGAACTGAGATCTTATGGCAACACAAGTTTTGTGCAAGTTTGATTTAATTCAAATCATAAATGAAGCTGCTATTGTGCAGACAAGGTCGAAATAGCTAATTCTGGCCCTTTCAGGGGCCATAACTCTGGAACCCATAATGGAATCTAGCCAGTTCAAGAAAGGAACCAAGATCTTATAGTGATACAAGTTGTGTGCAAGTTTGGTTAAAATCAAATCATAAATGAAGCTGCTATTGTGCAGACAAGGTCAAAATAGCTAATTCTGGCCCTTTCAGGGGCCATAACTGTGGAACCCATGATGGGATCTGGCCAGTTCAAGAAAGGAACCAAGATTTTATGGTGATACAAGTTGTGTGCAAGTTTGGTTAAATTCAAATCATAAATGAAGCTGCTATTGTGCAGACAAGGTCAAAATAGCTATTTTTGGCCCTTTCAGGGGCCATAACTCTGGAACCCATAACGGAATCTGGCCAGTTCAAGAAAGGAACCAAGATCTTATAGTGATACAAGTTGTGTGCAAGTTTGGTAAAAATCAAATCATAAATAAAGTTGCTATTGTGCAGACAAGGTCAAAATAGCTAATTTTGGCCCTTTCAGGGGCCATAACTCTGGAACCCATGATGGGATCTGGCCAGTTCAAGAAGGAACTAAGATACAAGTTGTGTGCAAGTTTGGTTAAAATAAAATCATAAATGAAACCACTATCATGCAGACAAGAAATTGTGGATGGACGAAGGGCGATCACAAAAGCTCACCCTGTCACTAATGACAGGTGAGCTAAAAACATATTTGTAAAACAGAGAGTTTCATTTCTCCAACTTGGGATCGGTGCTGCTGCAAACTCATACTCTTGATTAGTGATTACTAACACTTTTGCAGTTTGATGAAGTAACTTCATTATGCAGTACTTTTGGAATAGTAGCATGATCAATAGTAAATGGTTTGAAAACGCTTTCAACAAAACAATTTGTGCTGATTTCGTAGGAAACATTGTTAACAAGTCTCTTTCTTTGTTCCAGTAAAAGAGTTGTATATTGCTTTAAGGTTTATGACACCTGTTATTAAATCTTATGCAACTGAATTTAGATTAGTGTTGATTTAATTGAATTTGGACAGGACTGGTGTTGATTGAATCAACTTTGACAACCTGGCATTTAGAAATATATTTATAATGCCAGTCTACAAAATAGAATGGGGACAGTGAGTTAATATATATATGCCAATGGAGAAATCCAAAAAATTTATTTAAAGTTAAAGGAGCTCCGATTTATCAAATGATAATTTGCTTCGAGCCTGCCACATACATGATCATGCTTTGCAGTTGCCATGTCTCAGCCAGGCGTGCCACACACAAGAATCTATAATTTATATTGTCAGACGATCTTTGTTGAATATCGCATCTGGAACCAAAAGAACAAAAGTTTTCTTTCTCAGAAGTGATTGTTGGAACATCCTTCAACACATTACAATCACTGGCATCTTTATACTGCCCAAAATGTTACTTTCGGCAAACAAGAACGACAAACACTAATGAAACATGCAATGCATTCCAATTACAAATTGGTGTTGCTTTCACCTCCGCTAGATGCCATGCAAGTGCTCAGAGTATCCGAGCTGATCAATAAAAGAACTTTTATTTGGAAGCAAGTCAGTCTTACCTGCTGCCCATATGTAAAATAGTTTTACCAAATTGCAAGTAATACTCCATTTGGAAGAAGGCAATCACTTGAGATAATGATGATGAGGAGGAGGAGGAGAACCATAAGAAATTAATTTCAAGCTGCAAATTACTTTGAGGCCAAAAGTAATTTCAGCAGTTTTCCTACAGCCAAACTATAAATTTACACACAATTTATATATTATTAATTTGTAAATTTAAAGATAATCTGTAAATATGCAACTTTCTTTAGACCTGCTGAGTCGTGAGTCGGTAAATAATATTTTGTTTACACTTGATTACTGTCTTTACAGTTACTAATCCAACAAATCTGCAGCGATCCTAGGAAATATTAAGATAATTTGTTCATATGGGCACAATATCCCCACTCGCGTCAAACACTCGAAAGACCAAAATAGTGGAAGCAATTTCCAAAATTTCATCGCTGCTGAGGCTTTACATGCTACAGGTTTAAATGCCGATTATGTCATGAATTGGTCATAAATTCAAATAAAACTTGCATGTATCGAAAGGGGATTCAGTTCCTCATTGATTTATGTACAGGGTTTCAGAAATCTGCTAATTTATTGGTAGCCCAATGGGCTACCAAAATTTTAATCTGGTAGCCCGGACATTTAAGTTTAGTTGGCAATGGCCATTTCGATTTATTTACTATGTGCTTCTATACTACAGTGGATGGACTGATTAAATTATTAGAGGTTTCATAATTTTAGCCATATGCACATTGTTATACATTTTGTTCTCTTAAATAGCAATTATCATTACTCCTTTTTCTCCTTTTAAAAAGATAAAATTGGTACATGTATTTAAACTGAGAAATATCATCAGGAGTACTCCTGATAGTTATTGCAACATGGCAATATAAAGGGAACGTAAATCAATTTTTATAAACTTGCAAATTCCTTAGAGCTGTATGAATTGTAATTTATCTCAAAATTTTTTAAAGTTGACATAATAATTCTGTCTGAGACTCTGATTCTAAACATCTGTCTGGTTTAATAAATGGACTAGAACTGTGTATATAACGTCACTCAG
>NW_026460227.1:0-57090 GCF_021730395.1 Mercenaria mercenaria | reverse complement strand
AATCAAGTAAAATTCTCTTTAGGGATGCTTGTCAGACTTGTGGTCAACATTAAAATAAATTTAGGTGAAATATAGTCATTATCTTCTGCTGAAGGTGGAGGGATATAAATTTGGCATTGTCTGTCTGCTGTTCATCCTTCCATGCATGTGTGATTCTGTCCGTCCAAAAATGAAATTGCTTAAAATAATTCCAAAAGTATTTACCGGTAACTAGAATCACCAAACCTCACATAATTATTAATTAGTGCATGACCTTTGTTCACATAAAATATATATTACCACTCCCCCTTTACCTAGTAAAAGTTTTTCCCCTTAAATAATAGGGAATTTTTACTGTATCTTATTGATATTTTGTCAGTATCACTTCAATAACTTCAGAGTCATTGTCTTCAATTGTTTTACAACCCATAAATTCCCAATTCATTGATATGTACGCTGATATCTCTATAGCTGCTTATGGGAATGAATTGAAACTTCACATACTTATTGACTGTGATAAACTTTCTTACATTGCACAGGTTAAATTCATAAAATTATGCCGCTTTTTCAACCTTGCAATTTTTGGTTAAGGGGACGCATACTTTGAAATTAGAAAAAAGTGGGTGGGGTATTATAAAATTTACCTGCAAGAAAGTACAAGGTTTTGGTAAATGAAATGAATACTGTTTCAACTGTTATAAGTACACAAAGGATTGCTCACTAAAATAAAAATGAGAAAAACTGAAACAAGAAAGTTATTGTTGAATTACATAAGACTTCTTGTGTACATTCAAAGTAAACAATTAAGACTTTTTGGTGCGAAAATAATAGTGCTTCACTTTGTCCAAACATTTATCAATGTCCTACAGATTCTAATTTAAAGAAAGAATGTGAAATAAGTTCACTGTCTTGCTTTTCATTTGGCATATGTGAGCTAAAACACATTATTTAGTTTGTTTACAAAGTAGTGCATAAGAAAAGATATGGTGGTCAAGGAATGCCACATTACAAAACTAAAAGAGTATATTCCCCTTAATACATTAAACATTTATCATTACAGAAGTCTAGTGGCTTACAATAAAGGCCTAGAAATGTAGCCATTATTAATTTTTAACTTGGTATTCATGAATTGCAATGCACTTAAATATCAAAACACATTCAACAAACTTTTGAAAATGTACTGTCTTAAAAATCCCTAAAATAAGGTATGAAATTTGGTTGAGAGGTCCAATCAATGTGTATATGTGCAAAAGCAACATTCTAATCTTGTTCACAAAAGTTACTAACACACAGCAGGAATGTCAATGATCAAAACTGGACGAATATACAATTATCCTCATTTTAATGTCATTTATAATTTGTCCTTGAATTCTCCACCATACTTTTCATAACTCTGTTTGCACGAGTTGCACGAGAATGCTGTCATTCACGTAAAAAAATGGGGTCAAATAAGTTGTAAATGCAATATCATGTAAACGTAGTTAATGGATTATGCAGTTCAAGATAAACTTTATCTCATAACGTAACGAACATGTATAATGTTGTAACAACAATTTTACCTACACTGATTTAAGTAGCAGTCGGTTTATAAGTGACTTTATTGATTCATTTTGTGTTTTGTTATTGTTGTCAAAAGTATAACGGAAGTGCCTCACAGCTGAAGCGGAAACCAGTTTGATGCGCAAAGTAGTCCACTGTAAGTAATATTTTTTGACAAATGTCCACAGAAATTAATAATTTTCTAATATTAAAGACGAATATCTGAATAGGATTCATTATTTGATAACAAATTATAATCATCGACATGTTTTTTTAAAAATCGTACACGTGCTGACACCTAAGTTGTCTCCCGTTGTTTATTAGAGTTACCTTTCGTCCGGCACAGTAATACATTTGCAGTGAATCGCCGAGAAGTCGTGGGAAAATTAAAAACCATGTAAACAAACTAAAATTAACCACCTTTTCAAGATGATTTTCAAGTGATCGACATTATGCATTTAACCCGCCTGACCTGTGTAGCATCTTAGATATCTGTTCTAAGGTATTCATTGTGTAGAATGTCCTGTTATGTCCTTGCAATGTTAATTCCACTCTGATTTTTTTGTTTACATTTTTTGTCAATGAGAAATATGGCGTCCATCCCGATATGAACTGACGTGGCGTTAAATTTTTACATGTTTAAGCAAACCTGGTGTGTTAGAAAGAAAATCTCATCCCTTCAACATTATTTGGAACACTGTTATTGTAAAAAACCTGTTTTTTCCTTATACAAAAGCTTAATATTTTGTGTTGAATGTACTTTCACAAACACCTCTGTTTTCCTATTACATTCATAGTACCACATCCTTATCCACAAAATACTGAATATTACAGGTGTCCATCAGTATTATATCAGTTTAGGAATATGTTTTTTATTTTCCCACTATCGATTTCTTGAATATGCACCCCTTCCGCATTGCTGTATGAACTGTGAATGTAGCAATATGCGTCCCCTTAAGTTCTTGTATGTGAGCTGGTATTTCTGTACCCACTAATGAGAATGGATTAAAACTTCACACACTTGCTCACTTTGATGATATGGCATGCAGTGCACAGGTTCCATAATTCTGTTTTGCCCATTTTTATGCCCCTGAAGGGAGGCATATTTAAGTTTTCAACTGTCCGTTCGTTCGTTCGTTAGTCACAACGTTAACTTTTTGCATGAAAGCACTTTACTCATGAACCACTGCACCCAGGACCTTCAAACTTCACGTGCTGATAGTACTCATTGAGTACACGACCCCTACTGACTTTGGGGTCACTAGGTCAAAGGTCAAGGTCACAGGGGTCAACCTTAACTTTTTGCATGAAGGCACTTGACTCGCGAACCACTTCACCCAGGACCTTCAAACTTCAGATGCTGATAGTACTCATTGATAACACATCCCCTACTGACTTTGGGGTCACCAGGTCAAAGGTCAAGGTCACAGGGGCCAACGTTAACTTTTTGCATGTAGGCGCTTTACTCCCGAATCACTTCACCCAGGACCTTCAAACTTCACATGCTGATAGTACTCATTGAGTACACGACCCCTACTGATTTTAGGGTTACCGGGTCAAAGGTCAAGGTCACAGGGGCCAACATTAACTTTTTGCATGAAGGCTTTTTACTCGCAAACCACTGCACCCAGAACCTTCAAACTTCACATGCTGATAGTACTTTTTGAGTACACGACCCTTACTAACTTTGGGATCACCAGTCAAAGGTCAGGGTCACAGGGGCCAGTGTTAACTTTTTGCATGAAGGCACTTTACTCGCCAACCACTGAACCCAGGACCTTCAAACTTCACATGCTAATAGTACTTATTAAGTACATGACCCCTTTTGACTTCGGGGTCACCAGGTCAAAGGTCAAGGTCACCAGGTCAAATGTCAAGGCGCTGCGGGGGCATTAGTCACTATTAGTGACAGCTCTTGTTCAACTTCTGTATTCATTCGATTGGCAAGATAATTGAATAGTCAAGTGTTTCATCTGAAAACAATTACATTTAAAAAAAAAAAATAGCTGTATAAAAAATCTGTCATATATGCTTCGAAAAGTTTTTGTTTCAGGCCATACAATAAGCAGGAAAAGTGGACAAAAAGACAATATTTTTAACATGACTCAGACTGATTTAAGGCTATATTAGCTCTTCATTCACCCTTACCCTTCTAAATTTCTTTAATGAACTGGTCCATCTTTCAATTTGGACAGTTCCATTAACTGTTAAAAGGGGTGCTTACCAAAAAGATACTGACTTAATGGCAAACAATGCAGATCATGATCTACACTGTTCGCAAAGGTCGTGTCCATGATAAGGGCAAACTGCTGCACCATCAAAACTTAAAAGCCAAAGTGTGACCTAAAATTGTGTCTGTGTAATTTAAAATTTGCAAACATTTCATTTAAAGTAAAATTAATGAATAAGTACTTTGAAGTTTATTTGCAGTTTCATTAAAATGAATATGTTAAAGATTGAACCCCAGCTGAAAGAAAAATCCACACATTTTCATAACAATGTATGATATACTGCAAGATCATTAAGTCATGGGTGAATCATTTTCGTGGTTGAGTAAATCCAAGAAATTAAATACCAACAATCATTCTAGCATAAAACTGCTGTTCTTGTCACTTTAGAGGGCTTTTAAAACACCTCTTTATATATGCACATTCTGTGGCAAAGCATAAATGTATAATGGCCCCAAAACGGATAATTCAAATGGAAATGACGTCAACATGAAATAACAACTCAGACATTCCCACGCATTTCAAGTAAATCTAATGACGTTGAGGGACAGTGTATTCATTGACTAGCTTTTTACACGTTTTATGCTAGAATAGCATTAACGCATGCTCATTTTGTGTTATAACATTGTCAGAATCCCTTGGGATACGTTATCCATAAAATTAAACTTCCCATTTGTTTTATGTTCAGAAATTTGGAAATCCAGAAATTCATATCACCATGAAAAACCTGTTTTTGCCTAAACCATGAAACTTCTTGCCAACAAAATGAAACGAATTCACAGTATCTAATTCTTTATCCTTTTGATTAGGTATAACCAAGCAACAATGGGTAGAAGAAAGAGAAATATGCCAACACCTCAGCATGCGAAAAAGGAGAAGCTGGAGCTATTGCCATTTATATGTGGACTGTGCCCATCGAAGTTTACACATATTGATAAATTTTGCCAGCATTTTCTGGCACACAATGATATAGTTACTGATGAATATTTTCACCTTTGTGATCTTGGGTCATATAATCATTTGGAGTCAGGCTACTGTCCATTTGAATGTGATGCTTGTAAACACGTTTTTCCAACAATATGCCAACTTCATAATCATTTCTGCAATATTGCAGAAGTCGGAAGTTATCGTATAGATTTAAAGAATCGCACAGGAATTCCAGATTCACGGCAGTGCAGGACTTCAACTGCTGTAAAACATACATTGGGAAAAAAACATCTTGGTAAATGTGTTGTTGTATTGGAAGACTGTGTCAACATGCTTGATAATTTTAAAGTGATTGAAACACTGCCTACAGATGGAGATTTAAGCAGAAAATGTCTAGAAAATTCTAGATTTGAAATTAAAAATGATGTAAGAAAAGAAAATGTAGAAAGAAAAGGTAAAAACAAAACTCGTTTAAAAAGGCCAACAAGGTCATCTAAGAGGCGAATGCAAGAAACAAGTAATGAGTTTGATGAAGATGATAAAAATAACCAGGATTATTCAGAAACATGCAAGAAGCCCATCGAGCAGACACTTGACAGTATTGAGTTGGTTAAAGATGAGCAAAACTTTACTGAACATGTATCACATACCGGTAGTGATGGTGCTAGTGACAATGACTTTGAAACTGAGATTGATGTGAAAGGTGTTCTAGGTGGAGATGAAGCAGCAGATGAGGGTTCAGAAGTAAAAGATGCGCTAGATGATCAGAAACTTGTAATTAGTGATACAGTTGATACTAAACTAGAAATTGTACATATTTCAGAAGTCTCTAAAGATGAAATAGAAGCAAGGGGATATAAACAGGTGAAACAGAAGAAGAAAAAGCTTCAAGAATGGAGAGTAAACCCAAATTATGTAAGGAAGAGACAGATAGGAGTTGGCCGTTTTAGTAAATGTGAAATATGTTTGTGTAGAGTACTGAAAGAAAACTTTCAAAAACATCTTTTATCTCACATGATCAGTGGTGGGAATAAGGAAAATGCAGCTGAAGTTAGCAAACAAAGTGAAATGGGTATGTGTGATGAAAATAGTTTACATAATTCAGTAAGAACACACAAAAGAAGAAAAGCAGCAAAGTTAAGTTTCAAAGAATATAGAGATAGTGATATTGAATTAGAGGACAATGAAGAGACAGAAGTATCTCAAGAATTTTGGTCTTCTTCAGAAGAAGAGACTGTTGATGAAGAATGTCATTGTGATGAGGAAGAGTCTTTTTTACAGGCGGACCAAAAGGCTGAAGAAGATGCAGAAAATGATTGTCATGAGAATAGTAGAAAAAGTCTTTCCTACACAGCTGATTCAAAGAGGAAAACACCAGAGCTAGCCGATGTGTTTAAAAACATTTCTAAGGCTGCAAGAAATGGTCAAAGAGTTATTGAATTTAGACATATGGATCTTACATTCAAGTTGACACCTCAGAAGCTTTCGCTGTTCTGTAGCTGGTGTGGAGATAGAGTGGAGGGAAGTGAATACTTAGATCACATTGGAAAGTGTGATCCAGAATCTGCAGCAGCTTTCAATGAGGATTTTTTCAAACAGTTCAGGGAAGTCATTCTAAGAAGTAAAGAAGTGAAATTTAAGAAGAAATCAACAAATATTAGAACAAAGGATAAATGCATTCATTCTCAAAGTGGTACCTCTGCTAAGCAACCAAACAAATCAAGAATCGGAAGTAACAATGCTGCAGGTGCCAAAGATATAGATTACGACTGGGACAAAGAGCCTGAAAGAAAGAAGAGAATTAGAAAGTTTAGAATTAGATATCAGCAGTGTCATATATGTGGAATATGGATGAGGTATTATAGTTTAGAAAAACATATAAAATTACACAGCACAGAGGCAGGCAAAAAAAAATACAGCCCAGAAAATTTAATGAAGTGTAAAACATGCAAAAGAATATGCCATATTAGTACATTTGCTATACATAAATGCTTTGTGCCTGGGATGCCTAATTACAGAGAAGAGATGGAAGAAATGGAAGACACTAAGGAAGACAATGAATCTGAGAAAGAAAAAAAACCAAAGAAACAGTTAACAGACAAAGCTATATGCACCAACTGTGGAGAGCTGATTTCAAGAGCTAGAATTAAGGTACATTTTCATACATCTTATATGTCTGAAGTACATGTACAAAATTGCATGCTGTCATCATTTTTATGCTTATATGAGTATTACTGCTATGTTATTTTATTTTCTGCATGTAAGTGTATGAATGATTTTCAGAACAGAAAAAATTATGTCTTTAGACCCATAATGCATTGACTTTTTGGAGGGTTATCTCAGAGTAAAACATATTCTACAACCCCTATCCAAAAAGCAGTAGAATTTACCACAGAAAGTCTATTCTGCATTGAATCTAACAAGATCTAACTAGCCGATGACCCCTATGGTGTATATGATTGTGATGGTTGATAAACATAAATGTGTTGGTGTTTAATTTATTAAGAGGAAAGTGGAAAGAAGATTTTACCAGAAAATTCATCCCTTCGAAGGGAAAGGCAATTGCTTTTCTAGCACTTGTGCTGTCTAGGTCTTTTTAAATCTTCTTCCTCTTCTTCTTGGTGTTCACTTGTTGAATAATTTAAGGGAGTGAATGAATTTTCAGTATGGCCTTAAAAATTATGAAAACTTGAATATTTGGTCAAATTGACAGCCATTTTTCTTTCCATGGCAATTTCAAACAAAATGGCAGATTTACTATATATTTAAGTATTATTTGGACTGTATTTTCGTAATTTCTCTATTTTTCCATACAAGAAAGAATTATTCTTTCCATTGTAATCTCAAGAAATAGTAGAAGATAATCTATAAGAAAGATTATTTGAGCCGTGCCATGAGAAAACCAACATAATGGCCTTGCGACCAGCATGGATCCAGACCAGCCTGCGCATCCGCACAGTCTGGTCAGGATCTATGCTGTTCGCTTTCAAAGCCTATTGCAGTTGGAGAAAACATCAGCGAACAGCATGGATCCTGACCAGACTGCGCGTATGCGCAGGCTGGTCTGGATCCATGCTGGTCACAAACCCACTATGTTGGTTTTCTCATGGCACGGCTCATTTAATGAATAAATAATTCAACAGTGTGTAAATGGCTGCCCCTGTGCCTGTAGGTCAAGGTCAAAAATGGAGCTCATGTTTCATGCACAGAGCATTACTTAATAACTATACAAGGTATTGTCTTCGAACTTCGCATATAAATAGATGAGATAGTGTGCAGAGATAACAGTGATGAGATAATGTGCAGAGTGCATGAATCAGGTCATTAAGTCAAAGTTCAAGGTCACAAACTGAGCTCAAAGGTCAAATCTGTCTTGTCACATTATTGTTTGGAGCATAACTTAATAGCCATTCAAGGTATTAACTTTAATCTGGGTGATGGGAGGATGTGCAGAGCACATGAACTTGGTCGGTAGGTCAAAGATCAAGGTCACAAATTGAGTTCAAAGTCAAAATCAATGTGTCCTTTTCATTTTGTGTCTCCAGATCACAACTTTAAAACTGTTCAAGATATTTAAACATTTAAACTTGTTGGACTATAGGTTGGTGGTAATGAGATGATATGCAGAGTGCAGGAAGATGCATTACTCAACCCCACCCATCACTGCCCCCACCACCCCCACCCCCACAAAAAAAAATAATCTTTAGCTATTTATGCCTTAGTACAGTATAAATGTCTGCCTGGAAGCTTTTTTTAACGAAAAACTATAACTATATGATGCTTGATATTGAACATAGATGTACATGTACAATTTATATTTAGTACAGTTACATACATTTGATTAGGATTTTCTAAATTTGAAGTAAAGATCTGAAGACAAAATACTTTATTTAAAATTGGCAGTTGGATATCCTTTATTTCAGATAAGCCTGCTCGCAGGGTCACGAGTTTGATCCTCGGGTGAAGAGTATTTTCTCCGTGATGATTTGATAAAAGACATGTGCTCCACCACTGATTCATGTGGGGAAGTTGGCAGTTTCTTGTGGAGAACAGGTTTGTACTGTTACAGAATCCAGGAACACTGGTTAGGTAAACTGCCCCCCCCCCCCCCCCTTACATAACTGAAATACTGTTGAAAAACAGCGTTAAACCCAAAACAAAACAAACAAGGAATCTGTAAAACCAAATGATGTTCCCAGATGCATGTGCTTGTCCCAATATGGGAAATAACCTATTAGAAACAAAAAAAAATGGAAATAGTCAAAAGAAGAAAATTGAATAAAGGGAGGTAATTAAAATACTAGGTAAGGTAGAGTTATGTTTCTTTGACACTGCACTTCCCGTCAATGGCCTCTATCATTTTGTGAAGTTTCAATGAAACGACATTAATACTTTTCAAGTAATGCTCCGGATAAGCCTTATTTTGTATAATAAAGGGAGATAATTCTACTAGGTAAGATAGAGTTATGATTCTTTGACACTGCACTTTGTCTAAATGGCCTCTATGATTATTTGAAATTTCAATCAAATGCCATTAATACTTTTCAAGTTATACTCCAGACAAAAGTTTGACAGACAGACGGAAGGACGGACAAAGCAGCAACTATATGCTTGGGGAGCATAAAAATTAATTAAAGGTTTGTCAGTAAAATTAAATTCACAATGAAACATAAAACTACTGTTGTGTTATACACCAATGATATTATTTGTATTTTAATGACATTTTTTAATATTGAAAATACAGTCTTCATTCTAACTCGTGTTGCTCACGTAATGCATAACTATGCATTTTGTTATTTTCAGACACATATGGCCCTGAAGCATTCAGACGAGACACCATTTGAATGTGAAGAGTGTGGTGAAAAATTCAAAATTAAAGGTACAACAAAATGATTCAGTTAGCGCACTTATCATGCTGGACATGACTGATTCTGCCTTTGCGACCAGTGCAGATCATGATCAGCCTGCATATCCATGTAGTGTGATCAAGAACTGCACTGTTTGCCATTCAGTCAGTATCATTTTGGTAAGCACCCCTCTTAACAGCTAATGGTACTGTCCAAATCGAAGATGGACAAGTTCATTATAGAAATTTAGCAGGGTAAGGGTTAGCTTAAAATATATATACTATGAAGTCATTTTTAGCTCGACTATTCATAGAATAGTAGAGCTATTGGACTCGCCCATGCGTCGGCGTCTGCGTCGGCGTCTGCGTCCTGATTTGGTTAAGTTTTTGTATGTAAGCTGGTATCTCAGCAACCACTTGTGGGAATGGATTGAAACTTCACACACTTATTCACTGTGATAAACTGACTTACAATGCACAGGTTCCATAACTCTATTTTGCTTTTTTACAAAATTATGCCCCTTTTTTGACTTAGAAATTTTTGGTTAAGGTTTTGTATGTAAGCTGGTATCTCAGTAACCATTTGTGGGAATGGATTGAAACTTCACACACTTATTAACTGTGATAAACTGACTTACATTGCACAGGTTCCATAACTCTATTTTGCTTTTTTACAAAATTATGCCCCTTTTTCGACTTAGAATTTTTTAGTTAAGGTTTTGTATGTAAGCTGGTATCTCAGTATCCACTAATGGGAAAGGATTGAAACTTCACACACTTGTTCACTGTCATGATATGACATGCAGTGCAAAGGGTCAATAACTCAACTTCGCATTTTACAAAATTATGCCCCTTTTTCAACTTAGGAGTTTTTGGTTAAATTCTTATATGTAAGCTGGTATCTCAGTACCCACTTACGGGAATGGATTGAAACTTCATACACTTGTCCACTGTCATGAGCTGATAAGCACTATGCAGGTTCCATAACCCTATTTTGCTTTTTTTTACTAAATTATGCCCCTTTTTCAACTTTCTTACTCATTCAATCGACAAGGCTGTTGAATAGTCGAGCTTTGCTGTCCTCCGACAGCTCTTGTTAGTCTACTGGTGAAATGGTGGTTTTCCTGTCAGTCAGTCTGTCAGTCACAGAAAATGGGTTCTTTTCATAACTTAAAAAGTACAAGGTTTGGTTTTTTTCATGAGATTTGGTGCATGGATAGATGGCTGTATGGAGATTATGCATGTCGTTCATTTTTTTTGCTATTGCAATTGTAAAAACTAGAAATTTTATCATGAAACTTTGTATACGAGTAGATAGTGGTATGGAGAATCTGAATGTCCTTTAATGTCCGTTATTGTTTCCTTAGAACAGTACTGCGAAAGTCATTATTAGACAAAAATCACTTTAATCACTGCCAAGATCTTTGCCTTTAAGTGAAAGATTTTTCATCAAAATCCTTTTAAGTAGATTTATTTTGCTGGACACAATTGATTCTTCCTTTGCGACCAGTGTAGATCATGATCTGCAATGTTCACCATTCAGAGAGTATCTTAATGGCAAGCTCCCCTTTTAACAGTTAATGGTACTGTCCAAATCGAATGATGGACAAGTTCATTATAGAAATTTAGCAGAATAAGGGTTAAGAAGATTTATTTTGACAGTTATTCTAAGGACCAGAATTTAACAAGACTATAGTAGTTAGGTCACAACATGGAATCAAGGCCACATTTATAGACAATATATGAGCCGCGCCATGAGAAAACCAACATAGTGGGTTTGCGACCAGCATGGATCCAGACCAGCCTGCGCATCCGCGCAGTCTGGTTAGGATCCATGCTGTTCACAAACAGTTTCTCCAATTCCAATAGGCTTTAAAAGCGAACAGCATGGATCCATGCATCCGTGCAGTCTGGTCTGGATCCATGCTGGTCTCAAACCCACTATGTTGGTTTTCTCATGGCACGGCTCATATGTAAAAGCCTACAAAATATTGCGTAGCAATAATCCATACTTAAGGTGGGTCGATACCTTATTCATCAAATATGACATTCCTTCCGATTTTGATGAAACTTGGTCCAACTTAAGCGCTATGGTTCCTTTTTTGTTTTTCAGTCGTCTTGGCAACAATAAATAATCAGTGATGACGTCACGAACGTTGCAACGTAGGGCGCCAAAATACCCAAAATCCGCTGTAATAGTTCTTCTAAAATATCTAATCAAGATTTAAAATAAGCGAAATTTCACAATATGATACTTTATCTAATTCACATATGGACTAGTGTGTTTTTAAGTGGTATCGCACCACATTATTACGGACATTTATAATTTTATTGAGCAACCCATTTCCTTCTGATATAAGATTTTGACAAAAAATCGGCAAATATACGCAAAAATGACATCTTTAAAAAACTACAGGCCCATTAAAAGTCTGATTTTCAGCACAAGCGATCAATTTGCAAATGAAATTTCAAATAAAAAAGGGAACTTTACGTTTTCAGATTTTCACAATATTGTGTTGAAGACAAACTGTCCTTCCGAGTTTTTGACGTAAAACTCAACGTTTTATCGACTTTGCTTATTGTTTGTGCTTTGTACGTTTGCATTATATCTTAGGTCCATTTCAACTGCATTCATGAGCCAACAACTTTGATAAATTGTTATGCATCAGTCTTTCTAATATTGACGCACTACCAGCTATCTGGGTTTCACGCAAGGACATTTTCCTTCCTTTTTAACTACAAGTCGCTACTTCACTGATCGCGATACACGGAAGGTAATTTTGACATCACCGATCTAAGAAATATGATCTTTCCTTTTATTTATGTTCATTTAATATTTGTTTTTTTGTCTCGTTCCCGCTGAATTTGCAGTCAGCGCCCTTAATCCCGCCCTTTATTCACACGTGTATTTTGTCTGGCACGTTGCGCTTATGAGTATCTTAGTAATAGCTGTTTCGCATACGCACCAAAAACTGAACCGGGGAAAAAGAAATAGAATGTAGCTAAATGACATCGAGGCAGGCCGAAACGAAAACATGCGTAAATTGAGTATTATTTTCTTGCATTTGCATGTAAATCACTTTTCCCTAATATTACTCGAATTTTTACATGCTGCACGACTACTTAAAACAGGCGTACAGATTCACTGTATAATTCCACACAAAATCATATGTTGATAAATCAATGCTACCGATTTCATTATCCAATGCCGACGGAATTGTTATATCGTCATAATCCATATTAAGGACATATCTACCTCGGGTATTTTGATATATTTGTGAAGCACTAGCCGATTTGAAAACCTTTTTTCCACAGCAAAATGTGTAAATCTCTAAGAAAACCAACAGTATAATATTCCCAGCAGTCATTCTCATTTACAATTATGTGTAGTCACTATGTTGCATACAACTATATTTGTTACAGAGTTATGCAAATGTTTTCTCTTCTAATACGTGGCTTAATATGTATTTGAACTATATTTTTTTCAGTTAAATCGCTTATGCATCACTACAAAGTTAAACTGTAAAAGATCGCGAACATCGGTTGCTTTAAAATACCTGCATGCTTATCTGATTTGCAATATGAACTTATCTTCTGTTAGTTTCCAGTCATATTACGCCCCACTCCCCCACCCAGATTAATGTAAATAATAGACAGACCTATCATAAATAAGTGCATTTTTGCAGTTAGAAATATTAATGACAAAGCCAGCATCGTAAAAAGAAAACTTTTTAAAAAACTATATTACGCTGAAGTAAAACAAAAATGTGACATGCGAAATATTTCACACCTTTTCCTAAATATAACCAGTCTTATATTATTTCCATTATAGGTTAAACAGTATGTAGACAAAAATCACAAGATACTTTCACGTTTAGCCATTTAAAGGCACCGACCTCCAGATTTTCGCTTGAAGTTCAGTCATGTTTTGACCATTAGATTCTAATGATTAGAACACAATTTTTTTTTCTAATCTGTCTTAAACTACCAAATCAAGAGAGTAGTTTTAAAACCTTAGGAAACATAACAATAATTTTTGATATCTATGTTTTTTCTTTTTTGTTGTCGTAAGATCTAGAGGTCAATGCCTTTAAAAGAAGTTTACTAAAACATGTACAGCGTGAAATCATTAAGAAATTTAAAGTTTCTTGTTTAACGTGGGTAGTCGACGAAAGTCCCCACCTGGGATGTCATATTTACCTTCCCAGCATCCAGTCTAGGCCGATACTGCTGGAAATATTACCAATTTAAGCATATCACCCAACACTGAACACTAGTCGGGATATCAGCCGCGACTGGGAATCAAACCCGGACCGCTGGCATTGTAGTCCAACCTGCTAGCCACTGCGCCACTGATTCTATTATTTGAAGAACATATGACTGAATTTCCATAAATTATGACTGTTCAAATAAATCACAAGTCTTGTCGGCGTCAGGGCATGAAGGCATGATACATGTATGTTTTAATGATACAACATGAGTCTACCGATACATGTACCATATTTCAGTAGAAACTTGCTAGATCACTATATACATTTTCGTACACTGTTCGGAAGATGTAAACACCAAGTTAATTCGGCTTGAATAAGCGTAAATATCGAGTCTTCTTGACAGACAGGGAAGCAGACGTTCCTTCTTTGTATTTTGACGGGAAAACAGCCTGTGCCTTCCAGGATGTTCCTTCGGTAATGACTGAATGCTTATAGAAAATTACGTTTTGGCATTATATTTCTGTGTCAACATTGTGTTGAAGCTTTTATGTTATTGTTAACAAAATGCTCTACAACCAAATAAAAATGCATGCTTAAGAGCTTGAATTTATATCGTGTCTGTTCGTCCGTCACAGACTCTTTTGATTTTTTTTATTCAGGTATTTAATATTATATTTATGGTTTCAAAAATAAGAAAGGATGTTAACGTTTAAACACTAACAGATATGTAATGACAATTGTTTCACTTGTTCAGGTGACTCACTTCTTGAAGTGCTGGCTTGGAAGCTGTAAACGAACATGTTTTACGAGTGAGCTTATAATAAATCAGATGGGTGGGGTTTAGACATTTTTCCATTCTAACAGCAAATTTTCAAAGCGGAATGAAGCAGTTTGATGACTCTTAGACGTTTTTGAGATGTAGAAAGGGAAAACGGTAAATTCCACAGAATGTCTCCATGTTTCGATTTTTGTACATTTAGTAATTGTAGGTGGTGGGAGTTAGTAGAAAATTCATAATTATAGGTAGTGGGGGTAGAGGAAAATCAAAAATCATGGGAAGTGGGGTTGGAGGAAAATAAAAAAGTATGGGTGGTGTTTTTTTCTTCTTTTTTTTTCAAAAAGTGCCTTCCGACCCTCCCATACAATTAATTTTAGAACTGTCCTTATAACAATCACTTACTTTTATCAACTATGCACCATATGATATCAAAGTTTACAATTAATTTACCCTTAGTTAAATATGCTTATTATGTGATCTCCTCGTAGAACGAAGAACAAACACATGTATAGATATCAAATTGCTATGGCGCGCTTTACGTTCATGGCATCTAACGTCAAAAACGTTGAGTTGTACGTCCAAAAATCGGAAGGACAGTTTGTTTTCAACAAAATATTGCGAAAAACTGAAAACATTAAGTTCCCTTTTTTATTAGATATTTCATTTGCAAATTGATCACTTGTGCCGAAATTCAGACTTTTAAAGGGTCTGTAGATTTCTAAAGATGTCATTTTCGCGTATATTTGCCGATTTTTAGTCAAAATTTATATCAGAAGGAACATGGAACTTTGCTTTATCAAATGATAAATGTTTGTTGTAATATGGTGCGATACCACTTCCAAACATGCTAGTCCTAATATAAATTAAATAAAGTGTCAAAATGTAAAGTTTCGTTGATTTTAAATCATAATTAGGCATTTTAGAGGACTCAAAACGGCAATATTTCGACATTTTGGCGCCCTTAGTTGTGACGTTCGTGACGTCATCACTGATAACGCATTGTTGCCAAGACGACGGAAAAATGGTTTAGAACCATAGTGCTACAGTTGGACCAAGTTTCATCAAAATCAGAGGGGATGTCATATTTGACGAATAAGGTATCGACTCACCTTAAATTAAAACTTTAGAAATTTTGTGAAAACTGGCTCCAGTTCTGCAGAATATGATATCTACAGCGCTTCATAAGTTGCAGGTTTCTTGGTTTTAGACGGACCAAAAAAAAAATAAGTATTGGTCAGAGAAATGAAAGAAAAAGGGAAAAAAATGAGTGGGAAATCTTAATATAGGACCACTGCCAGCAAGAAATTGTTGTTAATAACTCATGTTAAATTGAGCTACAAAACAACATTCTGTTGGCATAGTAACAAATTATGACTTATTTTGTAGAATACCTGAAGACACATATCAATGTGCAACATAGAGAGAAAACATTCCACTGTGACCAGTGTCCCTCATCATTTTCTGCTCCTTCTGTTTTACAACGGCACTATTTGACACACACAGGCGAGAAAAATTTTTTGTGTACGAAATGCAGCAAACAGTTTGCTACAAAAGATTTCTTGAAAAGACATGTTATGAGGGTCCATGAAAAAGGTAAATTTGTGATTTTAGATTATTTTAATGGTGCTGTTTAGATTGTATTGCAATAAACATAAATTTTCATGAAGCCCAACAAGATGAATACAAAGCTAGCTGTGATACAATATAGAGGTTGCAAACTGGATCCCTTCTTTAGGTAAGTTTTTTCCTTACAACAGTATGTCAAGAAACAAAGTGTTTGAAGCATATGTGCTGTCAGCCTTTAATCTTTTACTTGCTGGCGGCAAGTGATTTTGCAATTACAACCAATGTAGACCAAAATCAGCAGGCTGATCATGGTCTGCATTGTTTGCTGTTCAGTCTGTAAATTTTCAGTGAACACCTCTTTGAATAATAAGTGGTACTGCCCAGATTGAATGATGGACCAGTCCATTTTAGAAATGTAGCAGTGTAAAGGTTAAGTTGGGTTTATGGAATTGTTAGTAAGCTATATGCTTGGAGCAAGTTTGTAAACAAAATCCATGGACAGTGAGTAGGTTACAGTTGTTGCCATGAAATATCATCAAACCTTGCCAGCTAGATTGTGCACCAAACAAAGTTATAAGAATGGTAAATATGAATGAGTCACCACAAAAATAGAAATATGACCACTTTTAGCTCACCTGAGCACAAAGTGTTGTGATCCAGTCCCCAGAGGTGCATTGTCAAAAATTTTACTGTTTAAACTCTTGCAGTCAATTTTTCTCAAATCTTAACCCTAATCATGCTGGACACAATTGATCCTGCCTTTGCAACCAGAGTAGGTCATGATCATCCTGCAAATCCATGCAGTCTGATCATGATCTGCATGTTTCGCCATCAAGTCAGTATCTTTTAGGTAAGCACCCCTTTAAACAGTCAATGGTACTGCCCAAATTGAAAGATGGACAAGTTCATTATAGAAATTTAGCATGGTAAGGGTTAATGAAACTTGTTGAGAATGTTTCTCTCAGCTCTTGCATGAGAATGAAACTGGGTCTGCTGAGTCTAAAACTAGGTCACTAGTTCAAATCATACATCAAATTGTTAACAACACCGCCTCGATAGCCTAGTGGTAGAGCGTCCGCTTCGAGTGCCGGAGGTCGTGGGTTCGATCCCCGGCCGCGTCATACCAAAGACGTAAAAAAGGGTACTAGTAGCTTCCTCACTTGGCGCTCAGCATTAAGAGGATAGTGCTAGGACTGGTCAGCCCGGTGTCAGTATAATGTGACTGGGTGGGGTATATTCCAGTGAGGCAGCACTATAAAGTTGGGCATTGTGCTCACTGCTACAAGTAGACACCGTCGTTTATATGACTGAAGAATTGTTGAAAAAGACGTTAAACCCAAATACACACACACACACACAAATTGTTAACAAGAGACTATAGTTTCTACCATATCTGAATAAAAACAGTCTATGAAATCTAGGTCAGATTTGAAACTGAGTTACCTTAGATAAAAAGCTAGATCATTGGGTCAAATCATACAAACACATTGTTAACACTCTAGAGGCCATATTTTCTACTTGATCATCATTATATAGTTGTCAGAATGGTTGTTCCTATCAAATTAGAACAAGTTCAAAACCAGATTGCCATGAAGTCCAAAACTAGGTCACTAGTTTAAATCATAGAATAACCTTATGAACACTAAACTTTAAAGCCCTCATTTTTTACATGAGCATCATAAAACTTTGTCAGAATATTTGCCTGTATGAAATCTACATGTAGGACAAATTAAAAAATTGATTTATACTGAAGTTCAAAAACAGAGTACCAGACCAATGCAAAGAATGATCTTGTTAAAACTCTAGAGGCCATATTTTGTTCTTGATCATCATGAATGGTTGTCAGAATATTTGTCTCTGTGATATCAAGGTCAAGTTCAAAACTAGTTTAACTTAGGTTTTAAAGTAGGTCATAAGGTTAGCACATAGGAAAGCCTTGTTTTCACTCTAGAGCCAACATTTTCTGCTTGATCATCATATATTGTTGTCAGAATGTTTATAATTTAGGTCAGTTGAGATAATCCACCAGATCTGAATAAGAGCATACAGTGAAACCTGTCAAAACTGGAAACCCCTCCAAATTCAACAAATTCAGCTGTCCTGAAATTTTGCAATCCTATTTCATTAGAAAAATACACCTTTGAACCAGAACCCTTCTATTTTTTTCAACTGAACAATTTTTTCAAGACCAAACCTCTATTTAATTACAACAATTTACCCCAAAAACCAAACTATGAAACAGTTTTAAAAGCAGTCAGAATTTGGCATGCCTTGTATCATGATTACCCAGAATTTACTCGACCCACCCGCTTAGCTCAGTAGGTAGAGCATTGGTTTATCGCGGATCGCAGGGTTGTGAGTTCAATCCTCGGGCAGGGTGTATGTTCTCCGTGACTATTTGATAAACAACATTGTGTCTGAAATCATTAGTCCTCCACCTCTGATGATTCATGTAGGGAAGTTGGCAGTTACTTGCAGAGAACAGGTTTGTACTGGTACAGAATCCAGGAACACTGGTTAGATGACCTGCCTGGCGTTACATGACTGAAATACTGTTGAAAAACCATGTTAAACCCAAAAACAAACAGAATTTACTCTGTTTGCTAGCATATGTCCCTCTAAACTTTAATAATGTTGTTTTATAGAGAAACTAAAAAAGATCAGGACCCAAAATGAATCAGGTTCCAACTATTTATGTAATGTAGCACAAATTCCACTGACAGAACCCCTCTTAACTGAAAATGCCTCCAAACTGAACTTTTACTCTGGCCTACAGGCCGTTCCGTTTAGAGGGGTTCAGCTGTATTAAGTACCACATATACATTTTTAGGGCATATTGCCTCCTCAGAGCAAATGTGGTGGTTGACCTTATACACAGAAAGAACAAAGAAGACCCTCATTTACTGCAATAGGGAAATTGCAATTCTTTTGGATGTTAGTCGCACATTCAATCCCCGGGCAAGGCATATGTTTTCCAGGACAGTTTGATAAAAGAAGTTGTGTCTGAAACCATAGTTTGATAGAAGACATTGTGTCTGAAACCATAGTTTGATAGAAAACATTGTGTCTGAAACCGTAGTTTGATAGAAGACCTTGTGTCTGAAATCATAGTTTGATAGAAAACATTGTGTCTGAAACCCTAGTTTGATAGAAGACCTTGTGTCTGAAATCATAGTTTGATAGAAAACATTGTGTTTGAAATCATAGTTTGATAAATGACATTATGTCTGAAATCATAGTTTGATAGAAGACATTGTGTCTGAAACCATAGTTTGATAGAAGACCTTGTGTCTGAAACCATAGTTTGATAGAAGACATTGTGTCTGAAACCATAGTTTGATAGAAGACCTTGTGTCTGAAATCATAGTTTGATAGAAAACATTGTGTCTGAAATCATAGTTTGATAAAAGACATTATGTCTGAAATCATAGTTTGATAGAAAACATTGTGTCTGAAATCATAGTTTGATAAAAGACAGAAATCATAGTTTGATAAAAGACATTATGTCTGAAATCATAGTTTGATAGAAGACATCGTGTCTGAAACCATAGTTTGATAGAAAACATTGTGTCTGAAATCATAGTTTAATAGAAGACATTGTATCTGAAACCATAGTTTGATAGAAAACATTGTGTTGGAAGTCATTCATCCCCCACCTCTGATTTATATGGCAAAGTTGGTATTTACTTATGGAGAACATGTTAGTACTGGTACTGAACCTAGAAACACTAACTAGGTTAACTGCCGGCTGTTTACAGAAATGAAAATTACAGCAGTTGAAAAACAGCTCTGAACCCAGAACAAATGAACATCTGACCTTTTATTGTGTTTAGGTGACAGTATATCAGTTTACAGTGACAGCTCTTGTATGCGTTATTATGCCCCACTTCGAAGAAGGAGGGGTATATTGTTTTGCAGATGTCGGTCGGTCGGTCTGTCGGTCGGTCGGAATGTAGACCAATCCGTTTCCGGATGATAACTCAAAAACGCTTGGGCCTAGGATCATGAAAGTTGTTAGGGAGGTTGGTCATCACCAGCAGATGACCCCTATTGATTTTGAGGTCTGTATGTCAAAGGTCAAGGTCACATTGACCCTGAATAGTAAAACGGTTTCCGGATGATAACTCAAGAATACTTGGGCCTAGGGTCATGAAAGTTGATAGGGAGGTTGGCAATGACCAGCAGATAACCCCTATTGATTTTGAGGTTGGTATGTTAAAGGTCAAGGTCACAGTGACCCTGAACAGTAGAACGGTTTCCGGATGATAACTCAAGAATGCTTGGGCCTAGGGTCACGAAAGTTCATAGGGAGGTTGGTCATGACCAGCAGATGCCCCTTATTGATTTTGAGGTCAGTATGTCAAAGGTCAAGGTCACAGTGACCAGGAACAGTAAAATGGTTTCCAGGCAATAACTCAAGAACACTTGGGCCTAGTGTCAGGAAAATTGATATTTAGGTTGGCCATGACCAGCAGATGACCCCTATTGATTTTGAGGTCATTAGGTCAGAGGTCAAGGTCACATTGGCCAGGAACAGTTAAAATGGTTTCTGATCTTCTTGTCCAAAACCATAGGGCCTAGGGCTTTGATATTTGGTATGTAGCAAAATCTAGTGGTCCTCTACCAAGATTGTTCAGATTATTTCCCTGGGGTCAAATATGGCCCCACCCCGGGGTCACATGGTTTATATAGACTTATATAGGAAAAAACTTTGAAAAACCTCTTGTCCAAAACCACAGGGCCTAGTGCTTTGATATTTTGTATATGACATCATCTAGTGGTCCTCTACTAAGATTGTTCAAATTTTTCCCCTAGGGTCAAATATGGCTCCGCCCTGGGGTCACATGGTTTACATAGACTTATATAGGGAAAAACTTTGAAAATCTTCTTGTCCAAACCACAAAGACTATGGCTTTGATATTTTGTAATGTATCATCATTTAGTGGTTCTCTACCAAGTTTGTTCAAATTATCCCTCTAGGGTCAAATATGGCCCCGCCCCAGGGGTCCTATGGTTCATATAGGCTTATATAGGGAAAAACTTACATCATTCAAATTTGGACCACATGTATAGTTTTGAGTGGCAAGATGAATCTTGACATGAGTTGACCTTGATCTTGACCTAGTGACCTACTTTCACATTTCTGTAGCTATAGCCTTCAAATTTGGACCACATGCATAGGTTTGTGTACCGAAAAAAACTTTGACCTTGTTATTGACCTAGTGACCTACTTTCACATTTTTGAAGGTACAGGCTTCAAATTTGGACCACATGCATAGTTTTTTGTTCCAAAATAAAATTTGACCTTGATTTTTACCTATTACCTACTTTCACATTTCTCAAGCTACAGCCTTCATATTTGAACCACAAGCATAGTTTTGTGTACTGAAATGAACTTTGATCTTGAAATTGACCTAGTGACCTACTTTCATATTTCTGAAGGTACAGGCTTCAAATTTGGACCACTTGCATAGTTTTGTGTTCCGAAATAAAATTTGACCTTGATTTTGACCTAGTGACCTACTTTCACATTTCTCAAGCTACAGCCTTCAAATTTGAACAAATGCATAGTTTTGTGTACCGAAATGAACTTTGATCTTGAGATTGACATAGTGACCTACTTTCACATTTCTGAAGGTGCAGGCTTCAAATTTGGACCGCATGCATATTTTTGTGTTCTGAATTGAAATTTGACATTTATTTTTAACTATTACCTACTTTCACATTTCTCAGGCTACAGCCTTCAAATTTGAAGCACATGCATAGTTCTGTCTACCGAAATGAACTTTGACCTTGAAATTGATCTAGTGACCTGCTTTCACATTTCTCAAGCCACAGCTTTCAAATTTGGACCACATACACATTGTTTTGTACCAAAATGAAATTTGACATTGAATTTTACCTTGAGCAAGTCTTGAACTTTGGAACATTCAAAAATGGCTCAGTGCATGGCGCCAAGATCACTCTGTAATCTCTTGTTAGGTTAATAGGTTAAAGGTCAAGGTCAGATTAAACCAGAATAGTAGAACTTTTGTTTACGGTGAGCATATAATTTCTGTTCCTTGTGCAATTACTGAATGCATCAAGGGAGGCATTTCGTGTTCGACGAGCTCTTGTTTTTAAATTTAAATTTGGTTTGTATTTTGTTATTACTGTAAAGCATTATTACATGTTTCAAAGAACATAAGTTATCATGAAACAAGATTTGAGCCGTGCCTTGAGAAAACCAACATAGTGGGTTTGCATCCGCGCAGTCTGGTCAGGATCCATGCTGTTCGCTTTCAAAGTCTATTGGAAGTAGAGAAACTGTTAGCGAACAGCATGGATCCTGACCAGACTGCACAAATGCGCAGGCTGGTCTGGATCCATGCTGGTCGCAAACCCATTATGTTGGTTTTATCATGAAACAAGATTTCTTTTTCTCTGTCATTTCAGGTGAACTTCCTTTTCACTGCCAACATTGTACAAGGCGATTCCAAACAGAGGCAAGTTTAGAATATCATGTGAAGTTCTCGCACCTTAAATCTGTAGAGAAAATATGGTTATGCTGTTGGCCTGAATGTACCTACAAATCACACAGCGCCCAGCTGCTGAGACGGCATATGTGTATTCATACAGGTGTGTAAACATGATATGAATATTTGAAAAATATTTTTGTTAAGCCACAAGAGCACAAAGAGCTCCTAGTGAGCTTTTAGGATTGTTTGATGTTTGCCATCTGTCTGTTGTCTCAACGAGTTCCTTAAAGGTCACTGAGCCAATTACAGGAATGTTCCTTGTGTGTGCCCTTTATGATCTCTGCAAAGCTAGGTCATCTATAATAAATTCTGGTTGCAATGGGAACCGAAAGGAGAAACCACTGGCCTGATTTTGAAATTCTTTCACATAAATGTTCCTTGGGTAAACCTCTACCAAATAACCCTTCAGAAAATTCTGTTTTAATGACAAACATTGCATCTAGGGCCGAAGCTAGATTTTCCAGTATGGCTATATGGTTGACCAAATTTTGTCAGTTTTTATACCCCCACAAAAAGTTGGGGGGTATATAGGAGTGAGTTTGTCACTCTGTCGGTTTTCATGGTTTCCGGACAATAACTCATGAAAGGCTTGACAGATTTAAATAAATTTTGGTACACATGTGTAACATTATAAAACACAGGTCAAGTTTGACTTTGCCTACAAACCACCATTTTTAGCTCACCTGTCACAAAGTGACAAGGTGAGCTTTTGTGATCGTGTGGCATCCGTCGTCTGTGCGTCCTTGCGTAAACTTTTGCTTGTGACCACTCTAGAGGTCACATTTTTCATGGGATCTTTCTTAAAGTTGTTCAGAATGTTTATCTTGATGATATCTAGGTCAGGTTCGAAACTGGGTCAACTGCGGTCAAAAACTAGGTCAGTAGATCTAGAAATAGAAAAACCCTTTTGACCTCTCTAGAGGCCATATTTTTCAATGGATTTTAATGAAAGTTAGTCAGTTTGTTCACCTTGATGATATCTAGATCAAGTTCAAAACTGGGTCACGTGCCATCAAAAACTAGGTCGGTAGGTCAAATAATAAAAAAACCTTGTGACCTCTCTAGAGGCCATATTTTTCATGGGATCTGTATGAAAGTTGGTCTGAATGTTCATCTTGATGATATCTAGGCCAAGTTCGAAACTGGGTCACTTGCGTTCCAAAACTAGGTCAGTAGGTCAAGAAAATAACAAACCTTGTCACCTCTCTAGAGGCCATACTTTTCAATGGATCTTCATGAAAGTTTGTCTGAATGTTCACCTTGATGATATCTAGTTCAAGTTCGAAACTGGGTCACATGCGGTCAAAAACTAGGTCAGTAGGTTAAATAATATAAAGCCTTGTGACCTCTCTAGAGGCCATACTTTTCAATGGATCTGTATGAAAGTTTGTCTGATCGTCCATCTTGATGATATCTAGATCAAGTTCGAAACTCGGTCACGTGCGATCAAAAACTAGGTCAGTAGGTCTAAAAATAGACAAACCTTGTGACCTCTCAAGAGGCCATACTTTTCAATGGATTTTAATGAAAGTTAGTCAGTTTGTTCATCTTGATGATATCTAGATCAAGTTCAAAACTGGGTCACGTGCCATCAAAAACTAGGTCGGTAGGTCAAATAATAAAAAAACCTTGTGACCTCTCTAGAGGCCATATTTTTCATGGGATCTGTATGAAAGTTGGTCTGAATGTTCATCTTGATGATATCTAGGCCAAGTTCGAAACTGGGTCACTTGCGTTCCAAAACTAGGTCAGTAGGTCAAGAAAATAAAAAACCTTGTGACCTCTCTAGAGGCCATACTTTTCAGTGGATCTTCATGAAAGTTTGTCTGAATGTTCACCTTGATGATATCTAGTTCAAGTTCGAAACTGGGTCACATGCGGTCAAAAACTAGGTCAGTAGGTTAAATAATATAAAAACTTGTGACCTCTCTAGAGGCCATACTTTTCAATGGATCTGTATGAAAGTTGGTCTGGTCGTCCATCTTGATGATATCTAGATCAAGTTCGAAATTCGGTCACGTGCGATCAAAAACTAGGTCAGTAGGTCTAAAAATAGACAAACCTTGTGACCTCTCAAGAGGCCATACTTTTCAATGAATCTTCATGAAAATTAGTCAGAATGTTCAACTTGATGATATCTAGGTCAAGTTTAAAACTGGGTCACGTGCCATCAAAAACTAGGTCAGTAGGTCAAATAATATAAAAACCTTTTGACCTCTCTAGAGGCTATATTTTTCATGGGATCTGTATGAAAGTTGGTCTGATGGTCCATCTTGATGATATCTAGGTCAAGTTCAAAACTGGGTCAACTGCGGTCAAAAACTAGGTCAGTAGATCTAAAAATAGAAAAACCCTTTTGACCTCTCTAGAGGCCATATTTTTCAATGGATTTTCATGAAAATTGGTTTGAATGTTCACCTTGATGATATCTAGTTAAAATTTGAAAGTGGGTCACGTGCGATCAAAATATAGGTCATTAGGTCAAATAATAAAAAAACCTTGTGCCCTCTCTAGAGGCCAAATTTATCATGAGATTTTCATGAAAATTGGTGAGAATGTTCATCTTGATGATATCTAGATCAAGTTCAAAAGTGAGTCAATGCTTTCAAAAACTAGGTCATTAGGTCAAATAACAGAAAAACATTATGACCTGTCTAGAGGCCATATTTTTCAATGGATCTTCATGAAAATTGATCAGAATTTTTATCTTGATGATATCTAGGTCAAGTTCATAAGTGGGTCACATGAGCTCAAAAACTAGGTCACTGTCAAACAATAGAAAAAACGACGTCATACTCAGTTTAAAACTGGGTCACGTGGGGACAGGTGAGCGATTCAGGACCATCATGGTCCTCTTGTTTGACATAGTTATGGCCTGCCTACAAACCACCATTTTTGTCGAGCCCGCTTGCAGATGCAAAGACGTAGTTGTCCAAATGGCTGTTCAGTGTATGTGCGTGCGTCCATCCGGATTTGTTTGTCCGGACCATAACTTTGACATGCATGGAGCAATCTTGTTTATATTTGGTATGAATGTTAACCTCAGTGAGACGGAGTGTCATGCGCAAACCCAAGGGTCCTGTCTCAAAGGTCAAGGTCACACAGGTCAAAGGTCAAATTCAAAAATGACTGTCCGGAGCATTTCTTCTTCATGCACGGAGGGATTTTGATGTAACTTGGCACAATTATTCACCATCATGAGACGGAGTGTCATGGGCAAGAACCAGATCCCTAGGTCTAAGTTCAAGGTCACACTTAGAGGTCCAAAGTCAGATACAAGAATGACTTTGTCTGGAGCATTTCTTTATTATGCATAGAGGGATTTAAATGTAACTTGGCACAATTGTTCGTCATCATGAGACGGAGTGTCTTGCGCAAGATCCTAGAATTACTTCCCTTTGTTGTTACTATAAATAGCTTATATTCGTAACTTTTTTATTACTGATCATACGGAAAAGTCAAGACCACTTTCCTGTAGTACAACATGCATGTTACATCCAATTTTCAGGTGAATTTTGACCTATCTCTACTGGTGAGGATTTTTGTGTGGACTTTTTTTTTAGCTCACCTGTCACATAGTGACAAGGTGAGCTTTTGTGATCACCCTTCGTCCGTCGTCCGTCGTGTGTGCGTCCGTCCGTGCGTCCGTCAACAATTTCTTGTCTGCACGATAGTGGTTTCATTTATGATTTTATTTTAACCAAACTTACACACAACTTGTATCACCATAAGATCTCGGTTCCTTTCTTGAACTGGCTAGATCCCATTATGGGTTCCAGAGTTATGGCCCCTGAAAGGGCCAAAATCAGCTATTTTGACCTTGTCTGCACAATAGCAGCTTTATTTATGATTTGATTTTTACCAAACTGGCACACAACTTGTATCACCATAAGATCTTGGTTCCTTTCTTGAACTGGCCAGATTCCTTTATGGGTTCCAGAGTTATGGCCCCTTAAAGGACCAGAATTAGCTATTTTGCCCTTGTCTGCACAATAGCAGCTTCATTTATGATTTGAATTTAATCAAACTTGCACAAAACTTGTGTTCCTTTATTGAACCGACCAGATCCCCTAATGGGTTCCAGAGTTATGGGCCCTGAAGGGGCCAAAATTAGCTATTTTGACCTTGTCTGCACAATAGCAACTTCATTTATGATTTGATTTTAACCAAACTTGCACACAACTTGTATCACCACAAGATCTTGGTTTCCATCTTAAACTGGACAGATTCCATCATGGGTTCCAGAGTTCTGGCCCCTTAAAGGTCCAAAATTGGCTATTTTGGCTTTTGCAGCCATAAAGAGACTTCATTTATGGTTTTATTTGATACAAACTTCCAAAATATCTTCAACAACAATGAATCTTGGATTCCCTGACAAATCAGATCCATTCGTAGTTTCCAGAGTTATTTTATATCTGATTACCTCCCCTGATTGTAGTCAAAATGGATTTATATCAGTAAGTACTTACAGGACTTATTTGAAATTTCATTATTGTCATTAGTTGGACCGAGGCAATCAGGGTATATAACTATGGACTGATTTTATGTCAAATTACCTCCCTTTATTTTTGAATTTAAAATGGGTATATCTCCGTAACTAATGAAGATACTGATTTATGTTAACAGATTTATTTGGCAGATCCTTCTTTTGTTATCTTACAATAATTTTCTTTTGAATTACTTCCCTTTTACGTTACTATAAATAGCCTATTTTTAGTAACTTTTTTATTATTGGCCGTAGGGAAGAACTGAGACCACTTTTCTGTGGTACAACATGGATGGTACCTCCAATTTTTAGGTGTTTTTTGACATATCTGTACCTTGTAAGAATTTTGTTTTTCTTTTTGGTTAAATTTCTTTCCTTTGTTGTTCCTGTCCTTTGGACTTAGATATTTTTTCTGAGGACCTTCTTGTCCTCAAGTGCAATGATAACAGGTGAGCGATATAGGGCCATCATGGCCCTCTTGTTTTTTTCAAGATTTACTTCCCTTAGTTGTTACTTAAATAACTTATTTTGTAACTTTTTGTAATCGCTTTTTTATTTGGCATAAATGTTTGCCTCAATGAGACGGGGAGTGTCATGTGCAACTCCCAGTCCTTCTGACAGCTAGCAAGCTCGACATGTTGCCCGTGGGCATCTAGTTATGGCCCCTTTCCAACTTAAAATTTGCCAAACTCATGGTTTCCAGACAATAACTCATGAAAGGCTTGACAGATTTAAATAATTTTCGGTACACAGGTGTAACATCATAAAATACAGGTTCGAAATTGGGCCTCTGTGGCCGAGTTGTTAAGGTCGCTGACTTCAAATCACTTGCTCCTCATCGATGTGGGTTCGAGCCTCACTCGGGGTGTTGAATTCTTCATGTTAGGAAGCCATCCAGCTGGCTTACGGAAGGTCGGTGGTTCTACCCAGGTGCCCGCTCGTGATGCACAGAGGGAGGGGCACCTAGGGTCTTCCTCCACCATTAAAGCTGGAAAGTCGCCATATGACCTATCAAGTAATTAGGGGTCACTTGACTTTGACCTTGACCAACTGACCTACTTTTTTGTTTTTAGCTCACTCATGGTGAGGTATTGTGATCACGCTGTGTCCATACGTGCTTGCGTCAAGTCGTCCGTCGTCAACATTTGTGTTTTAACGACATCTCCTCTAAAACCACTGAATGGATTTTGATGAAACGTGGCCATGATGTTCCTTGGGTCGTCCTCTACCAAAATTATTCAAACAGTTCCGCTTGGTTGCACTTAGGGGCTGCCAGAGCTAAAAATAGAAAAAACTTCAAACGACATCTCCTCCTAAACCGATAGTCCAATTTAGAAGTAATTTCACACAAATGGTCCTTATGCTACCCTCTACCAAGAATATTCAAATTATACCGATTCGTCAAAAAACATGGCCACCAGAGGGTGTGGTCACTTTTCCCTTGAAACTTTAAAAATCTTGTTTGAAACTGCTTGTCCGATTTTAGAATGATTTTACACAAATGGTCCTTGTGTAACTCTCTACCAAGATTGTCCAAATGTTTTTGATTCGTCAAAAAACATGTCCACCAGAGGGCGTGGTCACTTTTCCCTATATGTATATAGTGGAAACTTTAAAAATCTTCTTGTGTGAAACTGCTGGCCAGATTTTAGAATAATTTTACACAAATGGTCCTTGTGTGACCCTCTACCAAGATTATTCAAATTATACCGATTCGTCAAAAAACATGGCCACCAGAGGGTGTGGTCACTTTTCCCTATACCAGGTATGTATATAGTTGAAACTTTAAAAATCTTCTTGTGTGAAACTGCTAGCCTGATTTAAAAAAAATTGTACACAAATGGTTCTTGTGTGACCCTCTACCAAGATTTTTCAAACTATTTTGATTCGTCAACAAACATGGCCGCCAGAGGGCGTGGTCATTTTTCCCTGTGTATTTAGTGGAAACTTTAAAAATCTTTTTTTATGTGAAACTGCTGGCCCAATTTTAAAATAATGTTGCACAAATGGTTCTTGTGTGACCCTCTACCAAGATTGTTCAAATTTTTCTGATTCGTCAAAAACCATGGCTGCCAGGGGGTGTGGTTACTTTTCTTCTCTGAATCAATAATACAGCACACTTAACAAGTTGCAACATGTCCAGAACACTGCAGCTCGCGTAATCACTAAGACGCCCCGTCGCAATCATATAACACCGGTTCTGAAGGAGCTTCACTGGTTGCCAGTGAAATACAGGGTGCAGTACAAGGTTCTGACCCACACCTTTAAGGCGTTACACAATCAGTCCCCTGCCTATATTAGGGATATGCTAGAAGTGTATAAACCGGTCAGGACCCTAAGATCGCAAGACACGCTGTCACTGGTTATGCCAAAATCTAATACCATGATGTATGGCAATCGCAGCTTTTCGTGCACTGCTCCAAAGCTTTGGAACTCTCTTCCTGTCAAGATCAGGGAAGCTGACACGCTAGCTGCTTTCAAAAGCCTGCTCAAAACCCACTTCTTTGTACAATATTTTGTTAACTGACCGATACATTTATTTTTTTATCTTGTTTTTAGCTCGACTATTCATAGAATAGTGAGCTATTGCACTCGCCCATGCGTCGGCGTCGGCGTCCGCGTCCGCGTCCCGATTTTGGTTAAGGTTTTGTATGTAAGCTGGCATCTCAGTAACCACTTGTGGGAATGGATTGAAACTTCACACACTTATTCACTGTGACAAACTGACTTACATTGCACAGGTTCCATAACTCTATTTTGCTTTTTTACAAAATTATGCCCCTTTTTCGACTTAGAAATTTTTGGTTAAGGTTTTGTATGTAAGCTGGTAACTCAGTAACCACTTGTGGGAATGGATTGAAACTTCACACACTTATTCACTGTGATGAACTGATCTACATTGCACAGGTTCCATAACTCTATTTTGCTTTTTTACAAAATTATGCCCCTTTTTCGACTTAGAAATTTTTGGTTAAGGTTTTGTATGTAAGCTGGTATCTCAGTACTTACTAATGGGAATGGATTGAAACTTCACATACTTGTTCACTATCATGATCTGACATGCACTAAGCAAGTCCCATAACTCTACTCTCTTTTTTTTCAAATTATGCCCCTTTTTCGACTTAGCAGTTTTTGGTTAAATTTTTGTATGTAATCTGATATCTCAGTATCCACTAATTGGAATGGATTGAAACTTCACACACTTGTTCACTGTCATGATCTAACATGCACTGTGAAGGTCCCATAACTCTACTTGGCATTTTTACAAAATTATGCCCCTTTGACTTAGCAGTTTTTTGTTAAGTTTTTGTATGTAAGCTGGTATCTCAGTATCCACAAATTGGAAAGGATTGAAACTTCACACACTTGTTCACTGTCATGATATGACATGCAGTACAGAGGTTCAATACCTCTACTTTGCATTTTACAAAGTTATGCCCCTTTTTCAACTTTTGTATTCATTCAATTGACAAGGCTGTTGAATAGTCGAGCGTTGCTGTCCTCCGACAGCTCTTGTTTTAAATTATACTTGTTTTCATTCATGATTTTTTGTTAATGTGGAATGCATTATCTTTGTATACGTATTTGTTTGTATTTTTGCAATTTATTCTGTAAAGCACTTTTGAACGTGTACAAGTGCATGAAAAGAGTGCTATATAAATGTGGTATAATAATAATAATAGCTAGAGCCTTGATATTTGGCTTGATATATCAGATTTGTAATGTCTACAATATATGTTCAAATTATTGCCCTAGGTTCAAAAGTGTGTGTGACATGTATATAATATAGGCTAACATAGAAGAAACCTAACTCTGTACTTTTCAAAACACCCTTGAAGCCATGTACACAGGTGAGCGCTTTAGGGTCAGTGACCCTCTTGTTTAAGATACAGCCTGGAAATTTGGAGTACATGTACAGTTTTGCACACTGGTCTTATAATTGACTTTCAGTGACCATGAATGTGACCTACTGACCTACTTTTTAGCTCACCAGTCACAAAGTGACAAGGTGAGCTGTTGTGATCGCGCAGCCTCCGGCTTCCGTCCGTCCATATATGCGTCGGTCCATCCGTAAAATTTTGCTTGTAACCACTCTAGAGGTCACATTTCTCATGGGATCTTTATGAAAGTTGGTCAGAATGTTCATCTTGATGATATCTAGGTCAAATTCGAAACTGAGTCACATGCAGTCCAAAACTAGGTCAGTAGGTCTAAAAATAGAAAAACCTTGTGACCTCCCTAGAGGCCATATTTTTCAATGGATCTTCATGAAAATTGGTCAGAATGTTCACCTGGATGATATCTAGGTTAAGTTCGAAACTGGGTCATGTGCGGTCAAAAACTAGGTCAGTAAGTCTAAAAATAGAGAAACCTTGTGACCTCTCTAGAGGCCATATGTTTCATGGGATCTGTATGAAAGTTGATGAGAATGTTCATCTTGATTATATCTAGGTCAAGTTCAAAACTGGGTCTCATGCAGTTAAAAACTAGGTCAGTAGGTCTAAAAATAAAAAAAACCTTGTGACCTCTAGAGGCCATAATTTTCATGAGATCTTCATGAAAGTTGGTGAGAATGTTCACATTGGTGATATCTAGGTCAAGTTCGAAACTGGATCACGTGTGGTTAAAAAACTAGGTCAGCAGGTCTGAAAATAGAGAAATCTTGTCACCTCTTTAGAGGCCATACTTTTCATGAGATCTTCATGAAAATTGATGAGAATGTTCACCTTGATGATATCTAGGTCAAATTTGAAACTAGGTCACATGCCTTTAAAAACTAGTCCTTGTGACCTCCCCATTTTTCAATGGATCTTCATGAAAATTGGTGAGTATGTTCACCTTGATGATATCTAGGTAAAGTTTGAAACTGGGTCACTTGCGTTCAAAAACTAGGCCAGTAGGTCTAAAAATAGAGAAACCTTGTCACCTCTTTAGAGGCCATACTTTTCATGAGATCTTCATGAAAATTGATGAGAATGTTTGCCTTGATGATATCTAGGTCAAGATCGAAACTGGGTCACATGCCTTTAAAAACTAGGTCATTAGGTCAGATAATAGAAAAACCTTGTGACCTCTCTATAGAGGCCATATTTTTAAATGGATCTTCATGAAAAAATGGTCAGAATTTTTATCTTGATGATATCTAGGTCAGGTTCAAAACTGGGTCACATGAGCTCAAAAACTAGGTCACTATGTCAAATAATAGAAAAAATGATGTCATACTCAGTTCAAAACTTGGTCATGTGGGGACAGGTGAGCGATTCAGGACCATCATGGTCCTCTTGTTTAATATTTTAGCATCAGTTTGACATTTGAAACATGTTACTCAGGTGAGCGATCCAGGGGCATCATGACCCTCTTATTCACATAGTTATCAACCATGGCCACGACAAATTTTTTAAGCTTGTGCAGGCACTTTCTTTTAAACTAATGGCCAGATTTTCATGAAATCTCTCCATGGCCACGACTAATTTTTTACGCTTGTCTGGGCGTCTAAACAAAACATTTACATTAATTGTATAATAACTGAAATTGTTGTCTAATTATAACTCTAGGCTCTTTCACAAACACTCGTTTCAGTTTTTTCACCTTCAACTTCAACAACTATTCACAATGTGAATATTTGCACAGTGTGAACATATGCATCATGTGAACATTTGCACAGTGTGAACGTATGCACCATGTGAACATTTGCACAGTGTGCACGTATGCACCATGTGAACATTTGCTCAGAGTGAACGTATGCACCATGTAACATTTGCACAGTGTGAATGTATGCACCGTGTGAACATTTGCACAGTGTGAACATATGCACCATGTGAACATTTGCACAGTGTGAATGTATGCACCGTGTGAACATTTGCACAGTGTGAACATATGCACCATGTGAACATTTGCACAGTGTGAACATATGCATCATGTGAACATTTGCACAGTGTGAACTTATGCACCATGTGAGCATTTGCACAGTGTGAACATATGCACCATGTGAACATTTTCACAGCACAATGTCAACATATGCACCATGTGAACATTTGCACAGTGTCAGCATATGCATCATGTGAACATTTGCACAGTGTGAACATATGCACCATGTGAACATTTGCACAGTGTGAACATATGCATCATGTGAACATTTGCACAGTGTGAACTTATGCACCATGTGAGCATTTGCACAGTGTGAACATATGCACCATGTGAACATTTTCACAGCACAATGTCAACATATGCACCATGTGAACATTTGCACAGTGTCAGCATATGCATCATGTGAACATTTGCACAGTGTGAACATATGCACCATGTGAACATTTGCACAGTGTGCACATATGCATCATGTAGACATTCGCTCAGGGTGAACATATGCACCATGTGAACATTTTCACAGAGTGAACATAAGCACCATGTGTGCATTTGCACAGTGTGAACATAAGCACCATGTGAACATTTGCACAGTGTGAACATATGCACCATGTGAACATTTGCACAATGTAAACATATGCACCATGTGAACATTTGCACATTGTGAACATATGCAGAAACAATATTTGTTTTAGACATGATTGTTGATCAAAGGTCAAGGTTACTATTTGAAGGTCAAGTAAAATTACTTTTTCACAGGTAGGGGACTTCTATATTGCCACTGCAGTTTTGTTCACTTGTTCTTTTTATTTTCTTGAAGTAAATATGTGAATATCTTGTGGAAAATAGGTTTACGACAGAGTGAAAATTTAGAAAATATCAAAATTGATCTGAAGTAGCTGAATTTTATTTGAAACAAGGAACAATTCCTTTTATTGGTATGTAGCCTTAATAATACTTTCTACTATGTTAATTATTATACGCCCAAAGGGACGTATTATGTTATGACGCTGGTGTCCGTCTGTCCGTCCGTCTGTCCGTTAGCAATTTCGTGTCCGCTCTGTAACTCAGAGGAAACTTTACACAAATGTTCACCACACCGAGACGATGTGCAGAGCACATGTTTTGGATGTCTCGCTTCAAGGTCAAGGTCACACATAGGAGTCAAAGGTCATATCAGTCTGTTTCGTGTCCGCTCTGTAACTCTTGAACCCCTTGAAGGATTTCAGAGAAACTTGACGTAAATGTTCACCACACCAAGACGATGTGCAGAGCGCATGTTCCGGATGACTTGCTTCAAGGTCAAGGTCACACTTAGGGGTCAAAAGTCATATCAGTTTGTTTCGTGTCCGCTCTGTAACTCTTGAACTGCTGGAAGGATTTCAAAGTAACTTGGAAGAAATGTTCACCACATTGTAATGATGTGCAGAGCGCATGTTCCAGATGACTCGCTTCAAGGTCAAGGTCACACTTAAGGGTCAAAGGTCATATATGACTGCTTTTTATACGCCCGTTTGAAAAACGGGACGTATTATGGGAACGCCCCTGGCGGGCGGGCGGGCGGGTTGGCGGGCGGGCGGCGTCCACAGACCTTGTCCGGAGCATATCTTCTACATGCATGAAGGGATTTTGATGAAACTTGGCACAGTTGTTCACCATCATGAGACGGAGTGTCATGCGCAAGAACCAGGTCCCTAGGTCTAAGGTCAAGGTCACACTTAGAGGTCAAAGGTCAAATTCAAGAATGACTTTGTCCGGAGCATATCTTCTTCATGCATAGAGGGATTTTGATGAAAGTTGGCACAATTGTTCATCATCATGAGAAGGAGTGTCATGCGCAAGAACCAGGTCCCTAGGTCTAAGGTCAAGGTCACACTTAGAGGTCAAAGGATACAAGAATGAAAACTTTGTCCGGAGCATTTCTTCTTCATGCATAGAGGGATTTTGATATAACTTGGCACAAATGTTCACCACCATGAGGCGGAGTGTCATGCGCAAGAACCAGGTCTCTAGGTCTAAGGTCAAGGTCACACTTAGAGGTCAAAGGATACAAGAATGAAAACCTTGTCCGGAGCATTTCTTCTTCATGCATAGAGGGATTTTGATATAACTTGGCACAAATGTATACCACCACGAGACGTAGTGTCATGCGCAAGAACCAGGTCCCTAGGTCTAAGGTCAAGGTCACACTTAGAGGCCAAAGGTCAGATACAAGAATGACTTTGTCCGAAGCATTTCTTCTTCATGCATGGAGGGATTTTGATGTAACTTGATACAATTATACACCATCATGAGACGAAGTGTCATGCGCAGTTCCCTTCTTTAGAATTACTTCCCTTTGTTGTTACTATAAATAGCTTATATTGTAACTTTTTCATTACTAGTCGTAGGGACAAATCGAGACCACTTTTCTGTAGTACAACATGCATGCTACATCCAATTTTGAGGTGTATTTTGACCAGTCTCTACCTGGTAAAGATTTTTGTGAGGACTTACAATTTTTTTTTTGATTTTTTTTTTTTTTTTTTTTTTTTTTTAAGATTAACTTCCCTTAGTTGTTACATAAATAACTTATATTGTAACTTTTTTATAATTGACCGTAGGGAAAAACCAAGACCACTTTTCTGTGGTACAACATAGATGTTACTTTCCAATTTTAGGTGTATTTTAAGGTATCTCTACCTGGTAAGGAGTTTTTTTGTGGACTTCGAAAACAAAACACTTAGTTATTACTAAACAGCCACAAAATTAAAATTCCATTTGCAAATACAGGTGCTAGAGTAAAGAAATTTGCTGTGACGGGCGTATATTGTGACATTCTTGCACTCTTGTTCTATATTGCTCTGCATTGCAGTGCTCTTGTTTTTATTTGGCAGATCTCTTTTTTTTGTACTTACAAAATATTTTTTTTTTAATTACTTCCCTTTTATGTTACTATAAATAGCTTATATTGAAACTTTTTATTATTGGCCGTAGGGAAAAACCGAGACCACTTTTCTATGGTATAACATGGATAGTACCTCCAATTTTAAGGTGTATTTTTACATACCTGTACCTGATAAGGATTTTTTGTAGACTTTGAATATTTTTTTGTGGATTTAGATTTGTTTTTTGAAGTTTTTCTTTTGTTGTTCCAGTCCTTTGGGGCTACAACAGTCAAGTTGTTAAAATTTTGCTCCCATCCTATGATGTAAGCCTTCGGGTGTATATTGCCCCGCTTTGCGCGCTCTTGTTATTCAAACCTTTCACAATATTAGATAAAACAATTATCAGAAGCAGGATTAAGCAAAAAATTAATGTATTTTATGTTCATAACAAAAAAACGTAGCCACAATATAAACAAAGGTATTATGAGACTTTAATAAAATCACAGTATCTGATTAAGTTTCAGTGCTTAAAGATCTCAATTCTTGATCAGTTTTCTTTGTAAGTTCTACCTGCTGTTTATATTTCAGGTGAAAAGCCATTGGCTTGCAGTCTGTGTGAGGACAGGTTTGTTCAGAAACAAGAAATGAAAGCCCATTTGAAGAAGAAGCATAACTTCATTGTTGTACCCCAAGTTAAGGAATGTAAGCAGTTTCTATTATCTTGAATTAATTCAGGAGAGGAATGATTTTCTGTTTATTCGCAGTGAGTTTTTATTAAGATTGGATGTGAAGTACTGTGAAATCATTTAAGAAATAACTCCTAGCAAAACTGTGTTTTAACATTTATTTATACACGATGGGCGGTTATATGTTGGGCGCAATGCAGAACTGCTGTTATTTCACATTTATTTTTCAGTTATCAAGTAGGGGGTTCAATGGCTGAGTGTTTAGTGTTACTGACTTTCAATCACTTTTCCTATCAGTTACTTGTGGTTCGAAACCTTGCTCGGGGTTTGGATTTGTTTCATGTGAGGTAGCCATGGTTCTACCCAGGTGTCTTCCTGTACCTGCAATAATGACCAGTGGGACTAGGCTTTTCCTCTACCACACAAAGCAGGAAAAGTCGCTTTATGACTTTACATTGTATCAGAGTGGCTTAAAACCCAACTGAATGAATAAATAAGTACTGCAAAATCATTAATTTTCATGGTACACTCTCGTGTATTTTCTGGTTGCATCAATTAACAAAATTTAAATCTAATGAGCAAAAAAAAATGTACCTCAAAATTTGAAATCCTCAAATTCTTAATTCCATGAAATACAGTAAAACTTTGTTAGCCTGAACTTGATGGGACAAGCAAAATTTGTTTGAGCTATCGGTAGTTCGAGCCATTGAAAAATATACATTATATAGATATTATTCTGGGATGGTACCTGGCACTGAGTTCCAACAAAGGGTGGTGTACAAATTATCCGAGTTCCAGCAAACAAATGTAACTGTTTTAGCCAAAACCACAAAATTTCTTGGGCAGAAATGAAGTGATTCCACAGTTTATCATGTAATCAAATAATTTAATTCTTGTTTATTGTTTTCAACAGGGTATCGCCTTTCTGAAACTTACAGGAATTTCACTTACATTGTTAATCCAGAAGCTAAAAAATCAGAGCAGCGGAAGAGCATAAGTTTTCAGGTGTGTAGTGCTTCTGTTAATTCAAATTTATACAAAATACCAGCAGTTTCTTCTCCAGTATTAACAGGTGTTGCTTCTAATAGTGATGTCAAATGTCAGACTGTGTATGATGGGAATGCAGCAGGTTCATTTGAACAAAGTGTTGTAGGAATTGGTGATAAAGAAGAATGTATGTCGGGAAGTAGAAAGAAACCACCTCAGTGAAAACGAACAATGGTGCAGCTGATTTTAATGAAGCCATGAAAGAACAGTATCTGTCAGAAGCAGATGACAGCTACACTTGTTTATAGACTCTGATGTTGGGAGTTTAAGCCAAGGTTATTGATGCCGTTAATGCAGATAGCTTAAAATGTAAATGATAATTAAACGATTGATAAAATGTATAGATAATATGTCATAATCAAATTGTATTTTTAACTCACCAGTGGTGAGCTTTTCGGATCATTGGATAACTGTCATTTGTCAGTCTGTCTGTATGTCAGTCATATGCCTGACGTCCACAAAGAACATCTCCTAAGCTACAATATTTCAATATTTATTAAACTTTACTTCATGGGAATGATTTGTGGGTGATCTCCTTTCAGATTCGTACAAATCTAGGTCATTCATACTGAATTCTGGTTGCCATGGCAACTAGAAAAAATCTTTAAAAAGTCTGCTTCTCAAAAAGTGCTTGCTATATTGTGAAATATTTCCTCAGAAATATTCATTTGGTGACTCTTTACCAAAGTCATTATGTAATGATAAAAAGCATGGCATCCAGTGGGGTTAGTTTTCTCGATATGGCTGTATGGAAAACTTTGAGCATTGTCTTTTCTGAATCTGCTGGTTAGATTCAAAAGAATTTCACACAACTGTTTAACAAGTTCCTTCAAGGTCCCTCTCACCCCTCTCACCCCTATCTCGATGAAATGTCCCTCCACCATACCCCCTATGTTTTTATAGTCTCTTTGTGTCCTGTGTCATCATTCATCTTCCCGCCTCCCACAAAACACACACACACACAAACGTTACCCACCCATATTTATTTATTGGAAACTTTTTTTATCAGAAAACACTGGCACTACTTCAAAATAAATTTCACATATATTTTCCTGGTGTGACCATCTACTTAAATGTTTAAGCAAGCTGTGTAACTCAGGTGAGTGATCGAGGGCCAACATGAGCCGCTTGTTTCAATGCTTATGTTGTTTATGGATATTTTGTTTCATGTTGCTCTAGATTTTGTAAAATGTTTTCTGTAATGTTGGTAGTTAAAAGAGCCTCATTAGCCTAGTGGAAGAGCGCCTGCTTCGAATGCAGGAGGTTGTGTGTTCGATTCCTGGCCGAATACTTAAAAATGGTACTAGTAGCATCCTGGCTTGGCACTCAGCATTAAAAGGATGGTGCTAGGACTGGTCATCCCCGTATCAGTATAAATTGACTGGGTGGGGTATCGTATCACATGTCTACTGTGTGATATTCCAGTGAGGAAGTACTATGAAGTTGGGCATTGTGCTCACTGCTACAAATAGATACCATTGTTTATATGACTGAAAAGTTGTTGAAAAATACATTAAAACACACACACGCATGCATGCACACACAAGTTATATGATATATTTACTAGTAATTTTACCATTTTGGCACATACTTAGCATGAACATTTTTGTATCAAAGTCTTTAAAATTGTTGAAAAAGACATGAAACCACACACAAATAAATTATATGATATATTTACTAGTAATTCTACCATTTTGGCATTAAGATGACCACTATTTATAGCAACACGCTCACAGTTTACTTAATATACTGATGAAAGTTTTAGATAATAAAAGGAGTGAAAATGGGTATTACATAGTTGCAAAAGCACGTGAAAAGTTTTAAATTTTTAAACAGTCAAAATTATTGCCAGAACACCACTTTTGAACTTTGAAGTGATACTGTTTAAAAATTCAAGTGTCAGTACCTTGTAATTGAGTGCAGTTTTTAGCTCAACTATTGGAAGAATAGGTAGAGCTATTGGACTCATCCGTGCATCGGCGTCCCGATTTGGTTAAGTTTTTGTGTATTGGCTGGTATCTCAGTAACCACTTATGGGAATGGATTGAAACTTCGCACACTAATTCACTGTGAACAGACTTACACTGCACATGTTCCACAACTTTACTTTTTTACAAAATGATGCGTCTTTTTTCTACATTTATTTTAAGCTTGACAGGTTAAGCTTTTGTGATCGCATTTTGTCCGTCCGTCCGTTCACAATTTCTTGTGAACACTATAAGAGACCACACTTTGCAGTCAATTTTAATCAAACTTGCACACAACCTGTATATGCATAACATCTCTCTTCCTTTCGAAAACTGGACAGATCCCATCATGGGTTCCAGAGTTAGGCACTTAAAAGGACAAAATTTGCAATTTTGGCTTGTGAACATTATATGAGTCCACATTTTGCAATGGATTTTAATCAAACTTGCATACAACTTGTATTGGCGTAATATCCTTTTGAAAACTGGCCAGATCCTTTAATGGGTTCCAGAGTTATGGCCCCTTAAAGGGCCAAATTTGCTATTTTCGCTTTTGCAGCAATATTTAGACTTCCTTTATGGTTTAATTTGATACAAACTTGCAAAATATCTTTAGCAACAATATATCTTGGATTCCATGATGAATACTTTAGATCCAATAATAGGTTTCAGAGTTACGGCCCCTGATTGACCCCTGAAAGAGCCAAAATTTATTAATTTTTACCTTGTGAACACGATTATAGACGTGGCGTTTTATGATTTTAATCACACTTACACAAAACTTAAGTCACAATAAGATCTGATTTCTTTTTGAAAACCGGCTAGATTCCATCACTGGTTCTAGAGTAACTGCCCCTGAATGGGGCAAAATTTTCTATTTTGGCCCTTTCAGCCATATAGAGGTTTCATTTATGCTTGATTTGATACAAACTTGCAAAGAGATCTCTAAGCCAAGTTGAAACTGGGTCAAAAACTAGGTCACCAGGTCAAATCAAAGGAAGAGCTTGTTAACACCTTAGAGGTCACATTTATGACCCTATCTTCATGAAACTTGGTCAGCATGTTTATCTTGATGATTCCTAGACCACCTTTGAAACAAAGTCATGTGGGGTAAAAAAACTAGGATACCCTGTCAAATCAATGGAAAAGCTTGTTACCACACTTGAGGCCACATTTATTACCCTATCTTCATCAAACTTTGTCAAAATGTTTATCTTGATGATTGATTCCTAGGCCAATTTTAACAGGTGAGCGATATTGGGTCATCATGACCCTCCTGTTTTCAGTTGACAAAGCTGTTTAATAGTTGAGCGTTGCTGTCCTCACACTATGTACCCGGATAATCTTGGCTCTGTCCAGCGACCCTGAGTCTGTGCCAACATGGCAGATGTAAAGCAGATACAACTTTGTTTTCTATATAATTTCGATGTATAAAGGTATGTTTCAGTTGTTATATCTGTCTTAATTCATCAAGTGTATATTTATTACAAAATGTATCATGTTGAATATATTGACCCTTGTGTTTTCAGATGGAATACTGACAAACAAGGCAAAATATACATGAACATTTTTATGAAAAATCTTTAAAAAATACTTATATGCTTTTATTGCCCCAACTTTTTATTGCCCCAACTTTTTTGTTGTTTGTAAGCAAAAATGTACTGCTTTATAAGATCCACTGCATATTGACACAATGCACGTTCAGATGTGCTGACAGCTAGAAAAAGGGGTAAAAACCTAACTTCAAGTTGATAATAACCAAACTCAGTTTACACAAGGAATGGATAAAAACCTAACTTTCTCGAAATCGTACATTTGGTGTAATTCTGACCAGAAGTTACAGAAGAGAACATTTTGAAGTAAAAAACGTTTACAACGGATGCATAATGCTGGACCATCTGGCAATACTAATAGCTCACTCTGCACCTTTGGTTCAGTATTACTAGTAGCTCACTCTGCACCTTTGGTTCAGTATACTAATAGCTCACTCTGCACTGGTGAGCTAAAAATTTAAGTAACTGTCCAATGAAAACCTAAATTCATAAGTATCTGATGACTACTGGCATGAAAAATGTACCTACCTTCCAATGAAAATGTAACAATGGTTTTATTTTGCAGACTATAGAACAGAGGTCAGATACAAGTAGCACTAGAAAGCTCATTTTTCCTTGAAAAGATCAGATACTTGAAGGCCACTTCTTTAACAAGTACATGTACTTATTTCAAATTTTCCATAAAGTGCATCTGTAGTGAAAATAGGAAATTTACTCAGATTCCCCACATATCAGTTAAAAAATATGAAACTTGACTAAGATTGTGAAACCCCTTAACTAATGTATTGTTTTATAAGAAGATTAATAGAATTTTCTTCTTGTTCACAAGCACATACAGTAATTGTGGTCTAAAGTAAAACCCACGAAAAGGAACATTGAAAAGCTAATTAAATTCCTTGAAAAACCGTAAAAAACTGTTTTCTGATGTGTTGTTTTTCCACCACTATAGCCATTAATCTTCGCCGTACTAACAACATACCGGTAATTAAGAAACAGTAGTTTGTCATTTTATAAAATCGTTGTTTGGAATTCAGATGCAGAAGAATTAGTGCAGCCCCAATGATATAATGATGCGCTTCTAAACGACAAACAATGATCGCTGTCTGAGATATATTATTTCGATTCTAACACGTATTTAAGAATTATTTTGTACATCCTTAACGACATCCACCAAATATTTGCCTGTTTCCTACAAGTTTCTTTTCCAGTGCGCTTTCTATGCCGTTTGACGCTATGGCATAATAATTATGACATTAGAAAATGAATTGTTGCATAATGACACACAATTTTCAGCCATCTTTTTTAAATAGGAAATTCCTAACAAGACTTGATTCATTTTCCTATTAAACAAAGAAGGCTGAAAATTGTGTGCTATTATGCAAAAATTTATTATTCAGACATAACAGTGTTTACGTCATATGGCAAACAGCAGAGCGGCGCGCTGGAAAAGAAGCCAGCAGAAAACAGGCAAATATTTGATGAATTTCGTCAAGGATGTACTTAAAATCCATGGTTATGTGTAGGAATTGAAATGATTTATCTCATTTAGTGATTTGCTCTTGAATAAAATCATTGTCGTTCAGATGGGTATTATTCTATCGCTCTCGCTGCGCCCTTGTAATATAATTCCTTCGCATCTGAACTCCACTGATTTTATTCAACGACATAAATCACAAGATGAGATATATTATTTCTTAAACAAATCGGGTCATGTAAGAATCTTTTTTTTTCAACCGGAATTTGCACCAAGTCAGTTAAAAAACAATGCAGAAAAGCACTTTTATATATCTTAAGGGGATACTCATTTGAGCCGTGCCATGAGAAAACCAACATAGTTGCTTTGCGACCAGCATGGATCCAGACCAGCCTGCGCATCCATGCAGTCTGGTCAGGATCCATGCTGTTCACTTTCAAAGCCTATTGCAATCAGAGAAACTGTTAGCGAACAGCATGGATCTTGACCAGACTGCGCGGATGCGCAGGCTGGTCTGGATCCATGCTGGTCGCAAAGCCACTATGTTGGTTTTCCCATGGCACGGCTCATTTGGAATGTCTTGTGAATCAAATTCACTTTTTTGCAAAAATAATTATGTTTAGATTCATACTAATATTTTCTTTAGCCACCAGAAATTAAGGAACCATTCATGCTTTAAGAACGAGTTCTGGTGCCCTTACTACAAACAATAAAATTAAAACAATAAAAAATATTCTGTAACTTCAATGAGCTCAACAAAACACTTTCTAGCGCAACTATTTTTCTGGAGTTAATTGTTACGATGTACATGTACTTCCAGGATACTAGCAATAACCAATATGAAGAAGTGGAAAATGACCATGACAGAATTAAAAAGTTTGCTTTCCAGTGCGAGTTTTAAAAGGCTCTGCTGTTTTATAGTTTACAACTACAATACAATAAAAAAGTGACTATTTACTTACTTTCGTTTCTCTCTGTCCAGGTCCTGTAAGAATTCTAATTGTTTCAATCACCTGGCACTAATTAATGTGAATATGTTGAAATTAGTCATACTAGATCCCTATTTTGACATATATATTGAGGATTCATCTTGTAAGCCCATATGTTGGTAACAAACCTTTGATACATATTGTGTATCAACTGTGATGTGTGCTTCGTTTAGGATCTCTGAGTGAACTGAAAAAGTAGGCAGTTAATTTCGAGTGTATCTACTTGGGTTTTTTATCATTCAATGAAAACTGAAGTTATCTGAAACAATGATTTACATTCCTTTCAGGATACTTAGTATAAAATCAGCTTCACACTTTCTCCTTATTAGGAAGCTGTGGTTGACAAAACAAAATCCCCACCCTCCCTCAAAGTCACCCACTCGAAGAACTGATGTATTTTCCTATGAAGGCATGTTCATTATCTGTCTATCTCTAGTACAGAGAGTAGGAAAGTCACCGTCAAGTGCTTAATGTAACTTTATTTTCCTGACATTTTTAAGGAACAATACTTAGTAAATTGCGTCAAGTCAAGGAAAATATATGCCGCCAAGTTTTCAGTCTCAAGGAATGAATATTCAGTCCGAAACTGTATTTCGGAAATTTTATTCAAGTCATGTTAAAATATGGCCACTAGGTTTTTCTATAGGGATATATACGGTGTACTTAACGTCTGCATAAGACGCGGGCGAGAATGTTGGTCTCGGTCACAAACATTTCCGCGGGCTTCTGCAGACGTTAATATACAAAACAAATGTGTATTGCCGCTATTCATGCATAAAATCATGACATGGGGACTTCGTATGTATTATTTTCATATAATGATGGCCTTACAATCCCAGTACAATTTTTAGTTACCATTCTATTGTTCTTGGAAACGGTAAACATGTTTTAGGTATCCATAACCGGGGCTCACAAATCAATAACACTACCAAATCAATAACACTACCAAAAGCATGCATTTAAACGATTGTTGTTTTTTTTGTTAATACAAAGATGACTATACCCATAATTTTGCACATTAAAAATTCGGTAGAGGAACACAATTTTAAGAATAATATTTTTAGCTCACCTGTCATGAAGTGACAAGGTGAGCTATTGTGACCGCTTGATGTCCGTCGTCCGTTAACAATTTCTAAAAAAAAATCTTCTTGAAAACCACAGGGCGGAATTACACCAAACTTCACTGGAATGATCCTTGGTTGGTCCCCTTCAGAATTGTTCAAAGAATGTAATTCTGTGCAACCAAAAGGAAATTTTTTAAAAATCTTCTTGTCCAAAACCACAAAGCCTCGGGCTTGAATATTTGGTATGTAGCATCATCTAGTGGGTCTCTACCAAGATTGTTCAAATTATCCCCCTAGCGTCAAATATGGCCCGGCCCCGGGGGTCACATGGTTTATATAGACTTATATGGGGAAAAACTTTGAAAATCTTCCTGTCCAAAACCATAAGGCCTAGGGCTTTGATATTTAGTATGTAGCATCATCTAGTGGGCCTCTACAAAGATTGTTCAAATTATCCCCCTAGGGTCAAATATGGCCCCGCCCCGAGGGTCACATGGTTTATATAGACAAATATAGGGGAAAATTTTGAAAATCTTCTTGTCCAAGACCATAAGGCTTAGGGCTTTAATATTTATTATGTAGCATCATATAGTGGGCCTCTACCAAGATTCTTCAAATGATCCCCCTAGGATGAAATATGGCCCCCAGGGGGGTCACATGGTTCATGTAGACTTGTATAGGAAAAAAAACTTTAAAAATCTTCTTGTCTGAAACCACAAGACCTAGGCTTTTGATACTTGGTATGTAGCATTGCCTTGTGGTCCAAATAATTCCCCTGGGGTGAAAGGAGGCCCTGCCACGGGGTTCCCTAGTTTTATATAGACATATAGGAAAAAAACTTTAAAAATCTTTTTGCCTGAAACTGCAAGGCCTATGCTTTTGATATTTGGTATGTTGCATTGCCTAGTGGACTACTACCAAAATTGTTCCAATTATGCCCCTGGGGTGAAAGAGGCCCTGCCCTGGGGGTCCGCAGTTTTACATAGACTTATACAGGAAAAAACTTTAAAAATCTTTTTGCCTGAAAGTTCAAGGCTTATGCCTTTGAAATTTTGTATGTATCATTGCCTTGTTGATCTCTAACAAGTTTGTTTGAATTAGGCCCCTGGGGTGAAAAGAGGTCCCGCCCCAGGGGTCACTTGATACATTAGTTATATAGGAAAAAATACTTCAAAAATTATCAGATCATATTTCCTAGACTGTTTAATTATAATTACCTGATGACCCAAAGTGATAAGGGTCACCCAACTGTGACCTTGACCCACTGACCTACTTTCTTGTTTTTTAAGATACAGCCTTGAAATTTGGATGACATGTACAGTTTTGCACACTTATTTTAGAACTGACTTTCAGTGACCATGAATATGACCTGTTTAGGCTTTCTTGTTTTTGAAGCTTTAGCAAAGAAATTTGTTCAAGCAAGCAACTTAACTCAGGTGAGCGATATAGGGCCATCATGACCCTCTTGTTACATTCGAGTTATTTTGAATACGAACACTTATTTATTGTGCGCAAGAGTACAACAAGCTTTCAAGATTTATAAGAATTATGTGAGAAAGTAAATAAAAACGTACCGGCTGATACTTCCCAGAATCATTGCTATGGCAACACTACATGCAGCCACAGGAAAACACTGCAGCAATTACAAGGCAGAGACTGAAGCACTCATGAAGGCCGTCTCAATGGTTGAAGACTCGGTAGAAGAAAGCTCCTCAGTCGTCTTTCTCACAGATGCACTGTCTGTCATGGAAGCTCTGATCAACAATAAAGCTCCGCAGCTAGCCAGGAGAATGCAGAGCCTGAGTATAACCTGCAAAGTAGCACTTCAGTGGATTCCATCCCATTGTGACTTGCAGGCAATGATGAAGAGGCAGACAAACTGGCTAAGCTAGGAATTCGGTCAGAACAACCAACATAACCTGTGAGTTACAAGGAGAGTCACCATCATCAAGGCACTAACGAGACCAAGGATGGAGGAAGATGCTTTTCATCTCCTTGATCGGTCTGAACAAGTGATGATGGTCAGGCTCCGCTCAGGGCACAACAAGCTCAATGCTCACATGTACAAGAAATACAGGCTGACATCATCGCCAACTTGTCCATATGGTGAAGAAGATCAGACTGCGGAGCATATACTTCAGAGATGTAAAAGGCATGAGCAGGAGCGAGCTGCGACTTGGCCGATAGATACCTCAATTCACCAGAAACTGTATGGAGGCATTGAGGATCTGCGGCAAACCACAAGTTTCATCGAGGCTACTGGTCTGACAGTGTAGTCGCGAACGACAAGAAGAAGAAGATTGCTATGGTTCGCACAAGTTGCACGCGATTCAATACATTCACGGTTATCGGAGATCAGAAGAGAATAGTCAATCGGTGAGGCCAATAAGCACAAGGGCAGGGTAGTACGTTTGGGATTGTTAACTAATGCAGCAAAACATACTGTGGATTAGGTTGCACCTTTTATGCTACAAGAAGAGGTTTTCGAAGAGTCAAGATGCAGATACCAGATGTCAGTCTGCGCAATACGTCCCTGGCAAAGCATTTCAAAAATTAGAATCGTGTATTAACAGCACATGAATTGCATTGTTTTAACACGATTTTTCTCCAGTGGTTCGTGAGATTTGTTATCTGTATTCTTTCGTTTAGGAACACCAAAGTCTAAGTGCTGCAACACTATTTTCATGTCTTCATTAAAATGATTTTGGAGATCGACATAATCAATCTTCATTTCCTCAAAATATGGTTAAATATGCCTATTCAAATGGTTGATATCTTTATCTAAAAATTAAATGCAAATATTTTTTTACATATAAATGGTGGATCTTTAAGCAGTTTAACAACACCACAATTATGTCTGTAGAGTGAGTGAGTTGGGTTTTACGGCGAATCGACACAAAACGGTCGTATATCGCCGAATATCTCTGTAGAGAGTAGACAAAGTTCCCGATAGCTCCCGGACCATCATTATATTGATACAGCGTCTTTCGGACAGAAGTTTCTGGAAAAATTCCCAGCACGTTCTGATGTAAGCATGTGTCATAGGTCTCTTTATTCTATTGATATTACCAGTATAGACTTGTGAACTAGAGCTTAAAGCACACGTTTTGTATTGCCATGGTCGAAAGTATTTTACAGTATTTCTATAAGAAGATGAATATGTTATATAGTCTGAAGGCTCATTAGAAAAGCTTCATTGTCATATTTATAATAATTGAGCCGCACCATAAAAAAACCACCATAATGCATTTGCGACAAGCATGGATCCAGACCAGCCTGCACATCCACGCAGTCTGGTCAGGATCCATACTGTTCGCTTTCAAAGCCTAGCAATTAGAGAAACCGTTTGCGAACATCATGCATCCTGACCAGACTGCGCGAATGCGCAGGCTGGTCTGGATCCATGCTGGTCTCAAATGCACTATGTTGGTTTTCTCACGGTGCGGCTCATATTTAGCATTGGAATCAAGTTGCATTTTTTTCTCTTTTCTAAATGTTTGACATTGAGCCATTACAAGCTTTCCACGTTGTCTCGCCGAAGGGTTTGGTTCATCAACCTGTGAATAATCTGCAAAATAAGAGATGTTTTAGAATCATTCCCTTGGTTAGAAAAACATAGTGCTTCTTGTATACATTTTCACACTGGTTAGGCAAAACGATAGTCCTCGCGTTGTTACGTCAGACCGAGCGTATTTGAGCGCCAAGGCTCGAGAAAAAATGGCGAATTCAGATCACGATATTCAGGTGAGGCACAGTTTTTCCTTTGTATTTTCCATCATATGCACAATTTACTTAAATGACTAGTCTTACGGAATATCCAAACCATCTCCCCTTTCGTGGAAATATTCTATATTACTAGAAACAGAATAGTTTCGGAGTAAAACGCGACAAAGTTTAGCGGATGATGTTCAAGTGACGATGAAACATGTAAAATTGTTCACATTTTGTCCTCTGATTATCAATATCAACGTTATCCAGCCATCTTCTGGTACCTGAAGACACTGTGTACATCTATAATGTTGCTACCGAACTTATTTTTTGACGAATGTTGTCTTTATGCCGTTTAAACGCACTTTTTAAAATGCAACGTTAGGGGGTACCGATCGCAATACACCGTTTGTGTTCGAGAACCACTATCGTAAATGAGTTTTACCAACAATAAGTATCAGTACTTACAGTTTAACGCCAAAGTATGAATTCTCTTTTCATCTACTGTATTTCTGTAGACAGACATTATATTATACTAACTTAACTAATGCTGGAATTACTTTAAGATGTCATTTAGAATGTTGGTCATAGTAAGGGGCAAACAAAACGAACTATGAACCACTGATGTACATATACATATTGTCACTAGTTAACCTATATATTGAAATCAAGTCACTGTGAATACCGTAAAGAACTGCGGAAGACCCATGCAGAAAAAATGTGACGATAAAGTGGAATGTATTTCACTTTTTCAGAGGATTCTACATGAGGACATCACGAGCACCTGTTTATCCAGTCGTTGAAATCATCAATGTAGAAAACTCCGCAGAAGAGAAAGAAAACGAAACTGAAAGAATGTCGATGCGACCAACATGAAGGCATATCGTAACTGGAACCAAAATTCACGCTCAGTCGATTTACTCTGCTAAATTTCTAAGATGGACTAATTCATCTTTTAGTTAGGGCAGTACCATTAACTGTTAAAATGGATGCATGCCAAAATGATACTAACTAAATGGCGAACAGTGAAGATCATGATCAGACTGCATGGATATTCAGGCTGGTCATGATCTGCAATGGTCGCAAAGGCAGTGCATGATAAGGATTAACAGTTATATTTATCTAAAAAAAAACACTTTCATCTGATTCATATATAATGTATATTGAGAACAAGTGTAACCTATGGTTCAAAGCAGAACCTTTCGGAAATAGCATATACAAGTTGTTTTGAGCCAAAGAATTTATACACATATTTGGAAAGAACTGTAGACGTTTAAAATAGGTATGAAATTTTAAACAGAGATGGCGTTTTTTCAGGAACCATTTCTTTGATAGACTTGAACGAAAAAGGGCAAAGCCTCACAGGAAGCCAGGGACAGTAAACAGAGATCTAGATGGACCTCCGAAAGGAACCCAGCCCATGAGAAGGGAGTTTTTTTTAAGTGTGACGAGTATAAATTAATCCACTGATGAGATCAGGAATACCAGTGGCACTTTGATTATTTTTTGTGAAGTCCATTCTCCAACCTTTTATCGTTTTCATTTATGATAGAACAACACACATATTTCACACGTTAAATTTAAGAACTATTTAGTATCTGCTTTACAATGAAATAAACTATCAAAATAGCATGTTTTGTTGTTTTTATGGTTGTTTAACACACATCATTTAAGCTATATAACCACTAGTTTCGTTCATGGGGGCGAAGCAAAACACAGTGTCAATTTGTTTGCAGTTTTTCTGTATTTCTGTTATGTAATGATGGGCAAATATACACCCGGGGAGCAAACCCTGGATCCCACCAACCGTAGATTTGCGCTCATCGTATCCGAGCTTTAAAAGCGGCACTTGTCAACACACAGGCAATTACATACTACGCTAATCATGACAAAAGTAGATCTTTAACCAATGTCATGCAGCGCCGAGGTAAATTAAATATGTTCTGAGATGACGTTTGTAGAATATGGTCAGTGAAATGAGTCTGCTAATTTTATTACTCGTGAACAGATTCGAGTCTGCTATTATTGTGCTTTGCTGCATTCTGGGCTTCTTAAGGATCTTTCAGATTTTATTGTACCTGTACGCGTGCGTGTAGTATGTCCCCATACAAAAATAATTAGCGCCAGCTTAACATCACAGACAGATTTTAATTGAACTGCTTGCTTCACGTGAATTAAAGTGACTTTAAAGTGACTAAAACTTTGCAAACCTGTAGAATTCGAAATATTGAACCAAATTGTGTTATAATTGTAACATTTTCGAATTTAGAAACTCTTGGCGCTTATTGATCCTATACATACCTGCAAACGTATGAAATTACAATTCATTTATCAGTAAATACAATGAAATATAAGACAGTTCTTAGTAAAATTTATTTCAAAATCAAATAGTATAAAAAATCACTGGAATGGTTAATCACGGATTCATCACTGATGAATCAATATTTAAACATAATAATAAAGTAGAATCATTTATCAAATATGTGAGCACTATTATCAGTTATGACATGAATATCACAGAACAATCTAAAATACCATTATTGGCATAAAAAAGCACAGATGTATTGCCTTAAATAGCTATCTAATATCAATCTTAAATTGATATCCCTGAGCACTTGACTAGAACCGAATAAATGCTCCACCCTTGACCAGATCATTCCGTGGTAGGGCTAATTAAAATAACCTTAAATCAGTTAAACAACCGTGGTGTACATGACTATTACATACTGAAGAAAAAACTTACGGAAAAATGAATTTCGTTCCACGAGAAATTTGACAATTAGAAAATGTCCGTTATCAGCGTATTAATGTTTTACTTTAAAGTGTTTTGTACTGTACAATTTTGACGATTCGGCTCGTTTGCAGAACTTATTGATTACGTTCGTTAATAAAAACGCATGTGTATGTGATAAAAATGAAAATGTTACCCTGACCTTACCTTAAACAAAAATAAGAATTAATTGCAAGATAATGTACCTACCTTCCAATGAAAATGTAACAATGGTTTTATTTTGCAGACTATAGAACAGAGGTCAGATACAAGTAGCACTAGAAAGCTCATTTTTCCTTGAAAAGATCAGATACTTGAAGGCCACTTCTTTAACAAGTACATGTACTTATTTCAAATTTTCCATAAAGTGCATCTGTAGTGAAAATAGGAAATTTACTCAGATTCCCCACATATCAGTTAAAAAATATGAAACTTGACTAAGATTGTGAAACCCCTTAACTAATGTATTGTTTTATAAGAAGATTAATAGAATTTTCTTCTTGTTCACAAGCACATACAGTAATTGTGGTCTAAAGTAAAACCCACGAAAAGGAACATTGAAAAGCTAATTAAATTCCTTGAAAAACCGTAAAAACTGTTTTCTGATGTGTTGTTTTTCCACCACTATAGCCATTAATCTTCGCCGTACTAACAACATACCGGTAATTAAGAAACAGTAGTTTGTCATTTTATAAAATCGTTGTTTGGAATTCAGATGCAGAAGAATTAGTGCAGCCCCAATGATATAATGATGCGCTTCTAAACGACAAACAATGATCGCTGTCTGAGATATATTATTTCGATTCTAACACGTATTTAAGAATTATTTTGTACATCCTTAACGACATCCACCAAATATTTGCCTGTTTCCTACAAGTTTCTTTTCCAGTGCGCTTCTATGCCGTTTGACGCTATGGCATAATAATTATGACATTAGAAAATGAATTGTTGCATAATGACACACAATTTTCAGCCATCTTTTTTAAATAGGAAATTCCTAACACGACTTGATTCATTTTCCTATTAAACAAAGAAGGCTGAAAATTGTGTGCTATTATGCAAAAATTTATTATTCAGACATAACAGTGTTTACGTCATATGGCAAACAGCAGAGCGGCGCGCTGGAAAAGAAGCCAGCAGAAAACAGGCAAATATTTGATGAATTTCGTCAAGGATGTACTTAAAATCCATGGTTATGTGTAGGAATTGAAATGATTTATCTCATTTAGTGATTTGCTCTTGAATAAAATCATTGTCGTTCAGATGGGTATTATTCTATCGCTCTCGCTGCGCCCTTGTAATATAATTCCTTCGCATCTGAACTCCACTGATTTTATTCAACGACATAAATCACAAGATGAGATATATTATTTCTTAAACAAATCGGGTCATGTAAGAATCTTTTTTTTTCAACCGGAATTTGCACCAAGTCAGTTAAAAACAATGCAGAAAAGCACTTTTATATATCTTAAGGGGATACTCATTTGAGCCGTGCCATGAGAAAACCAACATAGTTGCTTTGCGACCAGCATGGATCCAGACCAGCCTGCGCATCCATGCAGTCTGGTCAGGATCCATGCTGTTCACTTTCAAAGCCTATTGCAATCAGAGAAACTGTTAGCGAACAGCATGGATCTTGACCAGACTGCGCGGATGCGCAGGCTGGTCTGGATCCATGCTGGTCGCAAAGCCACTATGTTGGTTTTCCCATGGCACGGCTCATTTGGAATGTCTTGTGAATCAAATTCACTTTTTTGCAAAAATAATTATGTTTAGATTCATACTAATATTTTCTTTAGCCACCAGAAATTAAGGAACCATTCATGCTTTAAGAACGAGTTCTGGTGCCCTTACTACAAACAATAAAATTAAAACAATAAAAAATATTCTGTAACTTCAATGAGCTCAACAAAACACTTTCTAGCGCAACTATTTTTCTGGAGTTAATTGTTACGATGTACATGTACTTCCAGGATACTAGCAATAACCAATATGAAGAAGTGGAAAATGACCATGACAGAATTAAAAAGTTTGCTTTCCAGTGCGAGTTTTAAAAGGCTCTGCTGTTTTATAGTTTACAACTACAATACAATAAAAAAGTGACTATTTACTTACTTTCGTTTTCTCTGTCCAGGTCCTGTAAGAATTCTAATTGTTTCAATCACCTGGCACTAATTAATGTGAATATGTTGAAATTAGTCATACTAGATCCCTATTTTGACATATATATTGAGGATTCATCTTGTAAGCCCATATGTTGGTAACAAACCTTTGATACATATTGTGTATCAACTGTGATGTGTGCTTCGTTTAGGATCTCTGAGTGAACTGAAAAAGTAGGCAGTTAATTTCGAGTGTATCTACTTGGGTTTTTTATCATTTCAATGAAAACTGAAGTTATCTGAAACAATGATTTACATTCCTTTTCAGGATACTTAGTATAAAATCAGCTTCACACTTTCTCCTTATTAGGAAGCTGTGGTTGACAAAACAAAATCCCCACCCTCCTCCAAAGTCACCCACTCGAAGAACTGATGTATTTTCCTATGAAGGCATGTTCATTATCTGTCTATCTCTAGTACAGAGAGTAGGAAAGTCACCGTCAAGTGCTTAATGTAACTTTATTTTCCTGACATTTTTAAGGAACAATACTTAGTAAATTGCGTCAAGTCAAGGAAAATATATGCCGCCAAGTTTTCAGTCTCAAGGAATGAATATTCAGTCCGAAACTGTATTTCGGAAATTTTATTCAAGTCATGTTAAAATATGGCCACTAGGTTTTTCTATAGGGATAATATACGGTGTACTTAACGTCTGCATAAGACCGCGGGCGAGAATGTTGGTCTCGGTCACAAACATTTCCGCGGGCTTCTGCAGACGTTAATATACAAAACAAATGTGTATTGCCGCTATTCATGCATAAAATCATGACATGGGGACTTCGTATGTATTATTTTCATATAATGATGGCCTTACAATCCCAGTACAATTTTTAGTTACCATTCTATTGTTCTTGGAAACGGTAAACATGTTTTAGGTATCCATAACCGGGGCTCACAAATCAATAACACTACCAAATCAATAACACTACCAAAAGCATGCATTTAAACGATTGTTGTTTTTTTTGTTAATACAAAGATGACTATACCCATAATTTTGCACATTAAAAAATTCGGTAGAGGAACACAATTTTAAGAATAATATTTTTAGCTCACCTGTCATGAAGTGACAAGGTGAGCTATTGTGACCGCTTGATGTCCGTCGTCCGTTAACAATTTCTAAAAAAAAATCTTCTTGAAAACCACAGGGCGGAATTACACCAAACTTCACTGGAATGATCCTTGGTTGGTCCCCTTCAGAATTGTTCAAAGAATGTAATTCTGTGCAACCAAAAGGAAATTTTTAAAATCTTCTTGTCCAAAACCACAAAGCCTCGGGCTTGAATATTTGGTATGTAGCATCATCTAGTGGGTCTCTACCAAGATTGTTCAAATTATCCCCCTAGCGTCAAATATGGCCCGGCCCCGGGGTCACATGGTTTATATAGACTTATATGGGGAAAAACTTTGAAAATCTTCCTGTCCAAAACCATAAGGCCTAGGGCTTTGATATTTAGTATGTAGCATCATCTAGTGGGCCTCTACAAAGATTGTTCAAATTATCCCCCTAGGGTCAAATATGGCCCCGCCCCGAGGGTCACATGGTTTATATAGACAAATATAGGGGAAAATTTTGAAAATCTTCTTGTCCAAGACCATAAGGCTTAGGGCTTTAATATTTATTATGTAGCATCATATAGTGGGCCTCTACCAAGATTCTTCAATGATCCCCCTAGGATGAAATATGGCCCCCAGGGGGTCACATGGTTCATGTAGACTTGTATAGGAAAAAAAACTTTAAAAATCTTCTTGTCTGAAACCACAAGACCTAGGCTTTTGATACTTGGTATGTAGCATTGCCTTGTGGTCCAAATAATTCCCCTGGGGTGAAAGGAGGCCCTGCCACGGGGTTCCCTAGTTTTATATAGACATATAGGAAAAAAACTTTAAAAATCTTTTTGCCTGAAACTGCAAGGCCTATGCTTTTGATATTTGGTATGTTGCATTGCCTAGTGGACTACTACCAAAATTGTTCCAATTATGCCCCTGGGGTGAAAGAGGCCCTGCCCTGGGGGTCCGCAGTTTTACATAGACTTATACAGGAAAAAACTTTAAAAATCTTTTTGCCTGAAAGTTCAAGGCTTATGCCTTTGAAATTTTGTATGTATCATTGCCTTGTTGATCTCTAACAAGTTTGTTTGAATTAGGCCCCTGGGGTGAAAAGAGGTCCCGCCCCAGGGGTCACTTGATACATTAGTTATATAGGAAAAAATACTTCAAAATTATCAGATCATATTTCCTATACTGTTTAATTATAATTACCTGATGACCCAAAATGATAAGGGTCAGCCGACTGTGACCTTGAACCACTGACCTACTTTCTTGTTTTTTTAAGATATAGCCTTGAAATTTGGAAAACATGCACAGTTTCGCACACTTATTTTAGAACTGACTTTCAGTGACCATGAATATGACCTGTTTAGGCTTTCTTGTTTTTGAAGCTTTAGCAAAGAAATTTGTTCAAGCAAGCAACTTAACTCAGGTGAGCGATATAGGGCCATCATGACCCTCTTGTTACATTCGAGTTATTTTGAATACGAACACTTATTTATTGTGCGCAAGAGTACAACAAGCTTTCAAGATTTATAAGAATTATGTGAGAAAGTAAATAAAAACGTACCGGCTGATACTTCCCAGAATCATTGCTATGGCAACACTACATGCAGCCACAGGAAAACACTGCAGCAATTACAAGGCAGAGACTGAAGCACTCATGAAGGCCGTCTCAATGGTTGAAGACTCGGTAGAAGAAAGCTCCTCAGTCGTCTTTCTCACAGATGCACTGTCTGTCATGGAAGCTCTGATCAACAATAAAGCTCCGCAGCTAGCCAGGAGAATGCAGAGCCTGAGTATAACCTGCAAAGTAGCACTTCAGTGGATTCCATCCCATTGTGACTTGCAGGCAATGATGAAGAGGCAGACAAACTGGCTAAGCTAGGAATTCGGTCAGAACAACCAACATAACCTGTGAGTTACAAGGAGAGTCACCATCATCAAGCACTAACGAGACCAAGGATGGAGGAAGATGCTTTTCATCTCCTTGATCGGTCTGAACAAGTGATGATGGTCAGGCCCGCTCAGGGCACAACAAGCTCAATGCTCACATGTACAAGAAATACAGGCTGACATCATCGCCAACTTGTCCATATGGTGAAGAAGATCAGACTGCGGAGCATATACTTCAGAGATGTAAAAGGCATGAGCAGGAGCGAGCTGCGACTTGGCCGATAGATACCTCAATTCACCAGAAACTGTATGGAGGCATTGAGGATCTGCGGCAAACCACAAGTTTCATCGAGGCTACTGGTCTGACAGTGTAGTCGCGAACGACAAGAAGAAGAAGATTGCTATGGTTCGCACAAGTTGCACGCGATTCAATACATTCACGGTTATCGGAGATCAGAAGAGAATAGTCAATCGGTGAGGCCAATAAGCACAAGGGCAGGGTAGTACGTTTGGGATTGTTAACTAATGCAGCAAAACATACTGTGGATTAGGTTGCACCTTTTATGCTACAAGAAGAGGTTTTCGAAGAGTCAAGATGCAGATACCAGATGTCAGTCTGCGCAATACGTCCCTGGCAAAGCATTTCAAAAATTAGAATCGTGTATTAACAGCACATGAATTGCATTGTTTTAACACGATTTTTCTCCAGTGGTTCGTGAGATTTGTTATCTGTATTCTTTCGTTTAGGAACACCAAAGTCTAAGTGCTGCAACACTATTTTCATGTCTTCATTAAAATGATTTTGGAGATCGACATAATCAATCTTCATTTCCTCAAAATATGGTTAAATATGCCTATTCAAATGGTTGATGTCTTTATCTAAAAATTAAATGCAAATATTTTTTTACATATAAATGGTG